>NC_029772.3:300247-321915 GCF_000817695.3 Arachis duranensis
AAGTAAAAATTTAAATTAATAAGATATTAATTAAGCAAGAACAATATTAACAACAGAATAATATCTATTGAACTAATGATGATAATTATTATCTAATAATACTCTTAATATGAACAAAAGACAGACTTATATTGTAATACAGAAGTTTAAAAAAATACAAAAGATAATTATTGAAAATATAAAGACTACAATAAAAATTTTAGATATTATAAAGTATGAAAGATTGTGTGTAAAAGTGAATGCGTTAATACTCTCTCTCCCTTTCCTATTTATAAGGGGACTATCCCTTTTATTACAATAACTATTTTACAATTTTATCTTTGATTTTTGCAAATCTAGTTGCTCTTTCGTGAATTGATTTAGAGATTGTAATTTTTTGTGGGCTGATTCAGGGACTCTCTCCTGACTTTGATAGCTTCTATTTTTAATTCTATTTTAGTTTTGAAAATCTGGTAACTAGTCTTATCATTTTGCTGGTATTCCGTTAGTAGAAAATGTTGTCTTATACATGTGATGTCTCCTTGATTTTGGAGTTTCTTTGACATCTCTTTTCTTTATGATTGAACATGTGTGTTATTTTCTGATTCAATATTCTCTCTTTTTTTTAAACGTTCAAATGGATTTTGGATATCTAATATATACAGTTCTAAATAAGATTGAACTTCTTCATTTTCTTCTAATGGGACTGATTTTATTATTTTTAAAGAATTTTGAATTTATTCTTTTGAGGTAGTCGCTGCAATAACAGTCATTATCTATTTTTTGTATGCTAAAAAATAATTTTTTTTTTTGTATGATATTTTATCAAACTCTTAATTATAATTTGGGGTCTGATCTTTTTTGAGACATGGTCATCTAGTTATCAATGGCCCTTTTACTAATTAGGTTGAGATCAAATTTATTCCACCATTTTATTTTTATGTTTCGAATTAAATATTGCATACTAGGAATGTCTTTATATCCTGTTGAATCATATTCCTATGTTATTATCTAGCATATTTTCATAGTGGGTATGAAGAAAATCAGTTAATAGCCGTCTAAAAATGAGGTCTTGTTTTTAAAATATTTGTAAGCCAAGCTAGCCTCCTTTAAAAAATGACTTCTAACTTCTATCAATCCGAATTTTTAGAACTACACCTTGAACCACTTAGAAAACTATTGAGAAATTCTTTTGCGGAATCATATGAACCATGAATGTGAGTTCGAAGATAGGTATAGGATAAATCACCATGCATCTATATTATCATAATAGAAATAATTTTGAGGCTCAAACTTTTCAATAAAACTTTTGTAGTGAAAAGAAGATTTTTTTTTATTCAGAGTTATTACTTTAATGACTTTGATTTTGGAGTATGCTACATCTTTGGTAATTGGGTCTTTATTGTGGGTTAGTTCAATTGATTATGTATCAATTAGAATAAACTCATAAAAAGTTCGAATTTTTTGAATACTCACCGGTGGATAATAGAAGGTATTTGAAAATACTATTTTATAAAAGGTTCTTCGGTTTATTTTAAACGATTCTTTTAAGGCCATTATTTTCATAGGTATAGATTTTTCATGATAAGGATGCTCTTCGGATAGTGGTTTGGTTTTAAAAATATCAGAAGATTGTAATAATGCATTTCTGTTTGCTGTAGGTATTTCATATAAACTTTTAGTTGGTGCAGATGATTTTTCACTTTTAATAACATGTGACATCGTCAAAGGTTTGATGGCTAATTATTTAGCTAAAAAATCATTGATTGATCAAGTGGTTGATCATAATCTTCAGTGCTTATTTAGTGCTTACTCATTTAATATGTTCAATAATAAAATCAAAACATGATAATATAGTCTGCCACCTGGCAAGTATTTATCTGAAAATTAGATTTTTAACATTATTTTTTAGCATACTAGGAACAGCTTTAATTTACATTCAATTTTGATTAAAAAGGACTTGTTAAACAAATCTTCTTAAAATCGTAAAACACATAAGACAATGGATAATATTTTATTTTTAATGATTACATAATTCTTTTTAATTGAATTCTATATTCCAGAATGATATTTAATTATTTATTTTTTTGATAAATTTAGAAGAACTTATTTAAGTACTCCTCTATACCTTAATTCTGAAGCATCTATCTCAACTATTAAGCTTATCTTTAGGTGTGGTATGCTTAAATAAGGAATTTTCTTGACTTTAGTTTTAACTTTTTGAATTATCTTAGACATATTCTCTATTTAAGAAAGAGGTTGTTTTCTCGATCTTCTATATAAAAGATAAGACCGTTCTCTTTCTCTTTTTATAATACTGATGATTTTTCTAAATGATGAATGTGTTGGTTAATTTTTTTAGAGTACACAAGTACATTGTCTAAGTAAACTATGTTAAAGTCTATATATAAGTAAAAACTATTATTCATAATTTTTTAAAATTCACTTGGTGCATTTTTTTTATTTTTGGACATTACATTCCCTTCATAATGTCCAAAAGATACAATAAAAACTATTTTATATCTATCTTCCTCTTTTACTGATATTTGATAATATTTAAATTTTAAATTAAATTTAAATAAAATAGTAGCATTATTTAATCTTCAACAAAAACAGAATATATGGCTCTTGAAAACACCACCTGTGAGCTCCAATGGTTGATCAATATGCTGCATTTTCTTCAAATTCCAACTAATCGCACTCCTATTCTTTTTTGCGATAATCAGAGCGCTCTACATATTGCAACAAATCCTAATTTTGTATGAACGAAATAAACACTTGGAAGTTTATTGTCATGAAGTCCGTCAAAAAGTTTAAACTAGAATGATGAAACTTCAACTTCTCTTTCTATCTCTTCTTCAGGAGAACTGGCTGACATATTTACTAAGTCATTGTCTCCTAATTCCTTTCATCTTAATCTCTCAAAACGGGGAAATTTTTGACATTTTTCATCTTTCAACTTGTGGGAGCGTATTAAAAAAATAATAAACAGTTATGTTAGAGTAATGATAAGTAATTGAGAGTTAGTAGTTGGTTGATAAATATTTATGAGATTAATTTAAAATATTTTTATAAATAACATGACTTTTAATCATATAAACAACAATTTTAATACATAATTTTCATTTTCTTATCTCTATGTTTTTGTTACTAAAGCCAATATCAAGAGCTAATTTATCATGAACATTAACAAAACCTTGAGCAAATAAAATCCTTATCGATAGTCGTTTGCCTCCCGGCATAATTAGTTGTTAGGTGCAACATAGATATATATAAGGTAAAAATTTACGTGCAATTATCTTCATGTAAAATAGATAATTAAGAACCGTTAAATAATAATTTAATTAAATTTATCAAATAATCTAATAACTTCTCGTTCATATAAATACAACTATATAAAAATTTTCACCTATATATAATTGTCCTTGTGGTTTCTAATTTCTAGTTAATGCTTTAATTTGTCTGGTATGACATCGATACTATTGTATTAATTTTCTTTTAACGCTAAAGGTGTAATTTCCTAAAGTATTATATATCCGTATAGGGAATTCAGGAAAATTGGCTCTTATTAATGATGTTATGTTATTCTATTTCGATTTTGATAGTTAGACAATTATTTTTATAAACAATGTGAATAATAATTGTAAATTTGACCCAATAGAATAAAAAAGCACTCCACCTCCAAATTACTTCATTCCACTAAAACCCTAATTTTTTTTTATTGTTCACGTTATTCAAAATTCTCATTCTTTTCGTATACTTTTTCTTTATTTTATTCAATAGGGTCTTTTCTCACAATTCAGATAAGTTACAAACTAGAGACACACTAACGTTGGCAGAGAATAATGACAGTGCCGAGTATTTACAAACATACACGACGAAGCAATCAAGGTAACCGGTGTAAACAATAGCCTTCCTAGGTAATCCCACATTAATATACTTGTATCAACAGAACCTCACAAAACCAGCAAACAATTTCCACGCATCCACTGTTGTCGCCTCATCATGCGAAACTTATTCACACCATAAGATTCTTCCATGTATAAAAAGAGATCAATATAATGCGTAACTATAGAACTTTTCAAGTGATTAAACTTTCTAGATATAAATTCACAATCACAGTCAGGGGAGTCAAACAAGGAAAAAAGCGTCAAAGAATTATTATTGCTATGGAGGCGGCGAAAGCAGAACTGGCGAAGGCAAAAGAAGAGCTCATAATAGCCAAAGAAAGAGCAATCCAATCCTGGCTGGATTCCAAGCCTCTGATTGACGAACTCGAGAAGCAGAAATCCAATCTTGCAGAAGCTCAACAAACTTCAAAGGCATCAAAAACTGCAGTCTCAGAGTTGGAATCACAGCTGGAGAGCACAAAAAGTAGCATCAAATCGAAAAGCGAAGACCAACTCAAGACAGAGGCAACGATCCAAGAAATCAAACTTGCTCTGACTCGAATACGGCACGAAATCGAAGACATCAAGATTGGCGTAACAAAAGAGAAACAAGAAAGGGAAAAGCTACGGCGAATTGTATACTTAAGGAAGCAGAAGATCAAGGCGTTGCGGCTCGTGATTCGAGCCGCGACGCTAGAGTTCCAAGCTTTGGAAGAATCCAGCGCCAATTCTGTTCAGCAGCACGTCTATCACTCGGAAAGTCGTACGGATGGAGTAGTAGTCACCCGAGAAGACTACTTCGCCCTTACGAGAAGGGCGAAGCGGAAATACTCGAAGGCGAATTCGCTTGTGGCGGTTTCGGCTGAGCAGAAGCGTGCGGCTGAAGCTTCTCATGAGTTAGCATTGTCAAGATTGGACAAGTATGGTGGATCATGGAGTGTGGAGAGAAGAAAGGTTACCAGGAAATGGTACTCAAAGAGGGTGTTTGTGAAGAAAAAACATGGAATTGGTGAAGGGGAAGTAGAGAATAATGGCACAAGATGGGAGTCACATAAATTTCAAGCCAAATCCATAGGCAAGTTTGAAGGGGGGGAAGTACAGAAGAAGAAGAAGAATAGAATAACAACACAAAGTGATGTTAGAGTAACGAAGAGAAACAAGTCCATCTTGCACAAAATGACGAAATGTTTTGGACAAAATATGAAGAAATTAAGGGGATGACAATCAAGTTTATCTTTCTCTTCTTTTTTAATTTTAATATATGGTAACATATTCTTGAGCCAAAAAAAACTTGATAGAAGAATTGATTCAAGAGGAGAGAAAACCTACCAAGTATATATTTCAAATCTTTTTATTAGTCAAATTTAGTAACAAAAATTAATTATGACAAGTATTTTTTTTAAATTTTATTCTTTAACTTGATTGAACTTGATTTATAAAATGATTTGTAGGTAACATTTCTCATTTTTTTTCTATAGCATAAATAAAAAATATCATTTGTAATATTTAATGTAGTAAATTCTTAATGAAAAACTCTAGGGGCCAGCAGTTTTATTGAATTTTGGCCAGCATGTAACCAGCAGAGAAATGTGAGCCATTGAATGAAATCTCACACCAATCTCATACCATCAAATTATCATTGATGACTAGTTGATGGCTAACAATCACAAAAATTACTGCCCCTAACATTGCTCATTCTTAATTATATTCTATGTTAAAAGAAAAGTCCAACTAACAACAATTCAGCTACACACATCAATATGGCTGATTAGCAAATAACATTTAAGCTTGCTGCGTTTTTATGTTTTCTTAACACTATACCAAATTGGATTGGTAAACAAAAAATTACAACCAATTTTTTAGCGATTATTTTAAACATCTATTTAAATATTTACTCTAAAAAAAATATTCCAACCGATTTTTATTTTGGCAACTACTTAAATAAAGATGACAAAAATATCTTCTCATAAAAATGCTTTGTTTTGTTTAAAAGTGTAACTTATTTATTTAGTCACACCTTAAACAAAGACAACACTTTTATAAATATCAAAATCTAACTATACAATCCATCATCTAAAGGTCAAAAGAATATATTTTCACATGAAAATAATTATAAAATCTTCATTGTAGTATCATTTTTTATTTTTAGTTAATTGCTTTGGAATGCAACATATATACAGTGGAGTGTGATGCGTGAGCATCTTTCCTATCTTTTTCTAGTGAATTTGTATTTAATTTGTTGAATTTAATTAAGAATTAATTATCTTTTAGTCACTATAGATGCTACTTTGAGTCTTGTGCAATTTTGTTTATTTTAGGTAGCATTCGGCTGGATTTGATGGAGTTTCTGCAGAATAAGAATTAAAGGAGATGACCAGCGAGGAGCGACGCGTACGCGTGATACCCGAAAAAGACCATCGACGCGTATGCGTGACTGACGCGTACGCGTGACATGCGCCACGTGCAGAAAACGCTGGAGGCGATTTCTAGGCCCCATTTTGGCACTCAAGTAAGGCGTAGCTCTTTGCCAAGTTAGGCGCGGATCTAGTGAAGTCAAGTGATCCCCACGTTACAAGGCGCAGATTATTTAATTAATTTTGATTCAAATTTTATTTTAAAATAGGAAAAGATATTATTTAGTTTTTAAAATTTTAATTTAAATTTATTAGAATTATATATAAAAGAGGAAAGAAACTTCTCTTTTGGAGAGGAGATTCTATTTCAATTTACATTCCGTACTTTACAGTTTACCTGAATCTTTATTTTCTCTTTGAACTATGAGCACCTAAACCTCCACTGTTAAGGTTAGGAGCTCTGTCTATTGTATGGATTGATAATATTTTTTTTCTATTTTAATTCATGTACTGATTTATAATTCAAGAATTGTTTTCGTTCTTTATTTTATGAATTTGGGTGGAACGGAAGTATGACCCTCTTTCTAATTGAGTTCTTGTATAACTTGAAAAAACTCTTTACTTGAATAACAGTTTGAAAATAATTTTTCCTAAATTGCTAATTATCTGGACTTAACGGGATATGTGACATATAATCCTCTTATATTTGGATAATTAAGATTTTTGTGGCATAATAACTAGAATTAAACTTCACCCTTTAATTGGAATTAATTGACCAATGAATTGGCGGTTGATGAATTTTAAAAAAGACTAAAAAGGTCTAAAGAATTAGGGTCTAGTCACATATAGTTGCTATGAATTAAATCTTACATTATTAAAATAAATTAAAAAGAAAAGTCAATCCGAAAAATAGATAATTCTAAAATCTTAACTACCTTTTTCATATTGTTTTTCCCAACTTATTTAACTGTCTGTCTTTCTAATATTCTGGATTTATTGCTAATGCTTTTGAATCTTCAAAACTATTTTCTGTTTGTCTGACTAAGCTAATCACTCCATTATTGTTGCTTGATCCATCAATCCTCGTGGAATCGACCTTCACTCACCTGAGGTATTACTTGGTACGACACAGTGCACTTGCCAGTTAGTTTATGAGTTATAAATTCCACACCAAATTTTTGAATCAGAGTGTCACGATAAATTTTAGAAGGTTAGATTTAATAGTGTTTGTATAATTTTTTGGAGTGTTTAAAAATGTTCTAAATGGTTTCAGAACGTTTTAGAATGTCCTAAAAGGTTTTGGAAAATCATAGAGTATTTTAGAAGTGTATAAATGTATATAGAACTATAAAGAGTAGTATAGAATAAAGTATAAATGATACATTTTTATCTCTAATATACTGAACTTTTTTAATGTTTAATTTAATTAAACTTTATTTTTAACTTTAAAATAAATTTTAATTTTATGTTTCAATAATATTAATCTTATAAGGTAGACAATCATTGAATTATTTTTTTAACCACATCTAAGTAAATTACATTATTTTCATTCTAAATAAATTCTTTTTTTTTTAAATTTTACCCTTAATCACATTGCTTTCTTTCCAAGTAACGGTAAGATAACATTGAGATGATTTTAAAACATTAAGAACTTAAATAAGATGATTTAAACGTTACAAATAACTTCAAAATTTGTCCCAAACATTAGGAACAAATATAATATATTACTCTATATTTAATCATACAAAAAATACATTTAATTTAAATACACTAATTTTTTAAATAATAAAAAATTATGAATTAAGATATAACTAAAAAATACATTTAATTTAAATACACTAATTTTTTGGGTATTTATTATATTGTTTGCATTGTTTTATTATAATTTGGTTATTTTTGTTGAACCACGATTTAATTAGTTGAACTTCTTCACTGATAAACTAGTAGCTAGACCGGTTGAATGACTTATAGAACCTTAATTTTTATCCCTCATAAGATTTATTACTATCTTAAATACATTTTAACTTGAATGATCAGAGCCCAAATATGCCATTGCGTCACGCACATTCATCGCGGTATCCTCTTTGGTCCCGACTCCCATGAATAATCATGTCTAAGTATGCTATCTCATCACCTCATAACTAATAAGAACGATTTATCGATTTTAATAATTTAGTTTGCTTTTTTTCATTACAAAATATTTTTTTTGTTTTTTTTTTATCTATTAGTAGTAGTTTTTACAGGTAACTTCTATGACCCAAAAATATTTGTTGCTTTGTATTAGGAGTGTTTGTAATATGGTTTGGTTAAGTTGATAGGAAAAGTTATCCAATCCATGATACCAAATTTAATTGGATTAGTTTTGTTTGGTTTTTGAACTAATTTGAAAAGACTAATCTATCCTAAACATATTTGATATACTAAAAACATATCTTATTCTATTTTTCAACCAATAATATACAATAAAAGGTTAACCACTAAAAACGCTCTCAAATTATTTAAACGCTGACAAAAATGTCTTCAAATAATTTAAAAACACAATAAAATACCCAACAGTAAATATATATTTTAAAAAATGACTTAGAGATTGAATTTTCATGTAATTTTTTGCAAGCATGATTATAAAAATGAGATATTAATATTCTTAAAATTTGTTAATTTTTTGTTAAATATATATTTTTTTATAATTTTTTTGTTAACAACCAATAATACTTTTAAAAAATCACAAAAAAATATATATATACTTAACAACAAAATTACCAAATTTTAAGAATAATAATATCCTATTTTTCTAATCATGTTTGTAAAAAATCACATCAAAATTCAATCTCTAATATATTTTTTGAGAAATACATATTTAATGTTTGTTTTTTTACAAGATTATCTAACATTAAATATGTATTTTTCAAAAAATACATTAGGGATTGAATTTTGATACAATTTTTTGCAATGATTAGAAAAAAAGAGATACTATTATCCTTAAATTTTGGTGATTTTTCGTTAAGTATATAATTTTTTTTATTAACAACCCATAATACTTTTAAAAAATCACAAAACAATATATCCTTAGTAAAAAATTACCAAATTTTAAGAATAATAATATCTCATTTTTTTAATAATGCTTACAAAAAATTACATCAAAATTCAATCTCTAAGGTATTTTTTGAAAATATATATTTACTGTTAGATATTTTGTTGCGTTTTTAAATTATTTAAGGGCATTTTTGTCGATAATAAAATTCGGGTGTATTTTTGTCAGCGTTTGAATAATTCGGGGGCATTTTTTGTGGTTAACCCTACAATAAAATGCCAACATATGAGAAGTAAGATGTTCAACTTCATAAGGTCATAAATCACAGTCATACAACACAATAGCTAACATAAATGAAAGTTCAACAAAAAAAATCCAAAACTAGAACCAAAAGAACCAGGACAAAGCAAAAATTAGAATAAGAAAAAAATAGAAAAAAGTAATTTATGCAAGACATCTCCATTAGGGGTGGCAAAACAGATTTAACCCGTCGGACCGACCCGCTAAACCAGCTAAAAAGGCGGGCAGGCTAGGATTTAGAGCCCGCCAAATTATTAAATTCCGCACCACCAAATTGGCAGGTTTTGGCGGGACGGGCCGGTCCGCCAGGCCGAGGATTTTTATTTTTTTTATTAAATAAAATAGTGATTATTATTATAAAATTATTAATTATAGAATTTTTAAACACTTTTTTTTGTTTTTGTTTTTATTCTTCTTTTAGTTATTAATTTTATTTTATAATTTTGTATATTTGTTCGAATTATGTGACTTGTTTTTTAAAATAAAGATAGTTCTATTGATAAATATTATTTTGAACAATTTTATTGAAGTTAAAAAAAAGATAATAAAAAATTATATTATAATTTCACTATTTTTTATTTGTATTTGATTTTTTTAATTATTATTTTTCAATTAATTTTTAATAAATTTAATTTTCCAAAAAAAAAAGAGTCAAGCGGGCTAGCCCGCCGACCCGCCAATCCGCCATAAAGTGGGACGAGCTAGCATTTTGAACCCACTTTACGGGGCGGGTCTAGGCAAGGCGTGTTGGGACGGGCCAGCCCGCTTTGCCACCCCTAATCTTCATAAATGAAAAACAAAAAAAGCCCAAAACTAGAACCAAAAGAATTAGGACAGAGCTAAAATTAGACAAACAAAAAATTAGACTGAAGAACTACATGGGACAAAGCATATATTGCTGTCTAGTGGAGGACGGTAGGGTTGTGAAGTAGAGAGTGCCAGAGGGAGAGAGGGAGAGAGTGAGAATTGAGGTTGGAGACTAGAGAGTGGCGCTGAAAGCCTTAAATGTGAGGGTGGGTGAGTGACTCACTATTAGGGTTAGGTTAGATTATAATTAACGGTAATTTGAAAAATTTATTCATATTTTTGGTTTATTTGTTTTAGTTCAGGTTTTTAAATTTAGAACTGAAAGCGAAATAATTCTTTTTAGAATGCAATAACTGAATGGAACAGTAAGATTTGCAAAATCGTTCTCAGTTAATGCTTGAGATTTTTTTATACCAATAATTTTTTTTCTTTTTCTTTTTTTTTCTCTATAATATCTTACATGAAACAGTTTACTTTGCTTCTGTAGCTTATATAAAATATTAGGTTGAAGGCAAAAAATAATTGAGGCCAGTCCAACCTGAAGCGACAATTAGAGTGAACAGAGACTCATCGATAGATATTGTTGAATTGTCTGCATCTATTATTTGTAACTAGCCTAGTTGGAATGCTACATCTGATCTAATAGTGAAGTAAAAAAGCAAGGAGAACCTTGTAGAAGCAGTTTGGAGTGAACCAGATAAGCAGTTAGTCAAGATTGCAATCTATATTGGTGAAGTGGGTAAAACGGAAATTAGGGACGTAATTGTAGTTGAGTGAATATGGAGTAAAGTGAGTGAGAGAGAGGGAGCATTTTGTTACGAGAGATAGGTGGAAACTATAAAGGGCTATGGAAAGTAGTGAGAGGGCATAGGAAAAAGAGAAAAGATAAGATTACCCTCACACTCAATCTTCGTAATGCTACAGCGGAATGGGATGGTAGAATTTTGCAGAATCGTTCTTTGTTGATGCTTGAGGTTTCTCTCTACCAATAATCTTTTTCTCTTTTTTTCTTGTATAATATTTTGTATGAAACAGCTTACGTTGCTCTATGATTTATATAAAATGTTTTTAATATATATCAAAGAAAAAATTAGTTGAGACACAATCCAACTTGGAGCGACAATTGGAGTTAATAGAGACTCATCGACAGATATTGTTAAATTTTCGGCATCTACTATTTGTAATTAAATGAATATGGGGTAAGGTGGGTTTTATAACTAGCTTAGTTGGAAAGTGAGTGAGAGATAGGTGGGAACTATAAAGGGTTGTAGGAAGTAATGAGAGGGCATGGGAAAAAGAGAAAAGATAAGATTATCCTCACACTGAATCTCCGTAATGCTATATAGCCGAATGGGGTGGTAGGATTTTGCATAATCGTTCTTAGTTGATGCTTGAGGTTTTTCTCTATCGATAATTTTTTCTTTCTGTATAATATTATACATGAAACTGCTTATGTTGTTCTACAGCTTATATAAAATGTTTTCGATTTAAATGGAAGAAAAAATTAATTGAGATACAGTCTAACTTGAAAAGACAATTGAAAATTTCAACTTTTATCCTTCGTATAAATAATCTTGATTATGTTTGAACAGGCAAGTATAAATAATCTTGATTATGTTTAAATTTAATTTTATCCGTGATTTTTCTCTGATGACATGGAAACCACTTACCTAAAGTACCTCTGCACTCTAATGATGAATTTATTTAGCTTTTTCATTTCGTTTCTTTAATTTCTATTTATATCGTTGACACTTTTATTGTGTGTAAAATCTTTTAATGATTTTAACTTTTCAGGTATGTGTGTTGCGTATATTCTAGTGGCTGCGTGCGAGTCAACAATTCTCATGAAAGAGTCTCCAAAAGAACCATCGGATCGAAATGTTTTCACCTTAGAGGAAAATGAGCTCGCGGACTTGATGATTAAAAATGAGCTGGAAAGTTCGATATTTTTTATGTCATGGCAATTATGCAATCATGACATAAATAAATATGGAGATTGAGTTCCCAAAGGCACGTTTAAGATTAAGGCTATACGGTTATTGAGAATGAATAATAATTATGAGGAAGTGAAAGAATACATGAGGGTGAATGGAGGTATTTTTGAAACTATCATGGTTGAAGAGAAAGAATTTATGAATTATGATAGTATGACATGTTACATTGCTCATAGAGAAGACCTGGAACACGGATAGCGTGTTTAAACAAAATCCTTCTAAATCCACGAGTAATGTAACATGTCATACCATCATAATTCATAAATCCCTTCTGTTCAACCATGATAGCTCCAAAAACGCCTCCATTCACTTTCATGTAATCTTTCACTTTCTCATAATTATTAATCATTCTCAATAATCATATAGCTTTAATCTTAAACGTGCGTATCGAAACTCCATCTCGATATTTATTTATGCCATGATTGCATAATTACCGCACTGCATATAAAATATCGAACTTTTCAGACTCATTTTTAATCATCAAATCCGCGAGCTCCCTTACCTCCAAGGTGAAAAACATCTCGCTCCGATAGTTCTTTCTCAAACTCTTTCATGAGAATTGTTGACACGCACGCAGTCACTAAAGTATACTAAAGTACACATACCTCAAAAATTAAAATCATAAAAAATAATTAAAGATTCTATGCACAATAAAGGTGTCAACCTCACAAACAAAAAATAAAGAAACGAAAACGCTAAATAAATTTACCATTGTGTAAGTGGTCTAAGATTAAAGTTTCCATAAAAACCATGGATAAAATTAACAGCCTATTCAAACATAATCAAGGTTATTTATACGAAAGATAAAAATTGAAATTTTCAATTGCCATTCCAAGTTAGATTGTGACTCAACTAATTTTTTCATCAATCTAAATGGAAAACATTTTATATAAGCTGCTTCATGTAAAATATTATACAGAAAAAAAATTATCGATAGAAAAACCCACCTTACCCCATATTCACTTAGTTACAAATAGTAGATGCAGACAATTCAATAATACTCGAGCCTCTATTAACTCCAATTGCCACCCCAGATTGGAATGGACCTCAATTATTCAACGTAAATCAAAAACATTTTATATAAGCCACGTAAACTGTTTCATGTAGGATATTATAGAGAAAAAAAAAAGAAAAAAAATATTATTGGTAGAAAGAAACCTAAAACATCAACTAAAAACGAATATGTAAATCCTACTTTTTCATTTAACTATAGCATTCTGAAAAAAATTATTTCACTTTCAATTCTAAATTTAAAAACCTGAACCAAAACAAAGTAAACGAAAAATATGAATAAATTTTCCAAATTACCGTTAAATCTAATCTAACCTAACCCTAATAGCGAGTCACTCACCCACTTTCACATTTAAGGCTTTCAGCATCACTCTCTAGTCTCCAACCTCAATTCTCACTCTCTCCCTCTGCACTCTCCACCTCACAACCCTGCAGTCCTCCACTGGACAGCAACATTCACGTCATTCTATCCGTACAATGCTTAACCCCATGTAGTTTTTCTCTCTAATTTTTTTTCTTGGTCTAATTTTGGCTCTATTCTAATTCTTTTGGTTCTAGTTTTGACCTTTTTTTGTTGAACTTTCATTTATGGATATGTGTCCTAATTCTTTTGGTTCGTAGTTTTGGCTTTTTTTGTTGAACTTTCATTTATGAAGATGCCTTACGTAAATTACTTTTTCTAATTTTTTTGTTCTAATTTTGGCTCTGTCTTAATTCTTTTGGTACTAGTTTTGGGTTTTTTTTGTTAAACTTTTATTTATGTTAGCTATTGTGTTGTATAACTGTAGTTTATGACCTTCTAAAGTTGAAGGCCTTACTTCTCATATGTTAGCATTTTATTGTATATTATTAGTTGAAAATAGCCTAAGATAGGTTTTTAGTATATCAAATATGCTTAGAATAGATTAGTCTTTTCGGATTAGTTCAAAAACCAAACAAAACCAATCCAATTAAATTTGATATCATGGATTGGATAACTTTTCTTATCAACTTAACCAAACAACGTCACAAACACTCCTAATACGAGAACAACAAATACTTTTGAATCATAGAAATTACCTATAAAAACTACTACTAATAAATAATATTTAATGAAAAAAAAAGCAAACTAAATTATTAAAATCGATAAATCGGTTGGTGAGATAGCACACTAAACATGATATTTCATGGGAGTCGGGACCAGGGACCAAGCAGGATACTGCAACAAATGTGCGCGTAACACAATGGCATATTTGGACTTTAATTCCCTCAAGTCAAAATATATTCAAGGTAGTAATAAATCTTATGGTAGATAAAAACCAAGGTTCTGCAAACCGAATCGGTTATCAAACCATTCTAATTACTAGTTTATCAGTAAAGAAATTCAACTAGTTAAAGCGTGGTTCAACAAAAATAACCAAATTATAATAAAACAATGCAAACAATATAATAAATACCAAAAAGTATAAATATATGCTAATATAAATTAAAAAAATACATAAATTAAAAGTGCAAAACCAACTAGAATATTATAATCTCATATAACATAAGAGTTAAATAGAAAAGAAAAATAGTCAAATCACAAGTTTTAAATGTTTATAACAATGATATTATATATATTATGCTATAGAATAATAAAAAATAAGCAATTACAAAATTATTACTTTAGTTATATCCTAATTCATAATTTTTTATTATTTAAAAAATTAGTGTATTTAAATTAAATGTATTTTTTTGTATGATTAAATATAGAATAAAATATCATATTTGTTCCTAATCGTTTGGGACAAATTATAAAATTGTCTGTAACCTTTAGATCATCCTATTTAAGTTCTTAATGTTCTGAAATCGTCTCGATGTTCTCCTACGGTTAGTGATCTGTTAACATAATTTACGATAAGACAAAATATTAAGAACTTAAATAGGACAAAAATACTAGAAACAAAAACGATACATTACTCTTAAAAAAATTACCAACTCAAGTAAAATAATAATGAATTTTAACTAAATCAATTACATTACAAATTTAGGATTTACTCATGCTTGTAGAATTATTAGTAGATAAACTTGAGAAAAAGAAAAAAAAAGCATGATACATATCGAATAATGTATAAATTATACCTTTTTGTCTCTAATATACCAAACTTTTTTTAAGTTTAATTTACTAAACTTTATTTTTAAACTTTGAAATAAGTTTTAATTTTATCATCATTCAATATTATTAATTTTTTATGATAAATAATTATTCAATTTATTTTTAATTTTACTCTTAATCAAAATAAATTTACAAAAAGCAATTTGATTAAGGATAAAATAAAAAAAATAAATTTATTTAAAATAAAAATAATATAATTTACTTAGATGTGGTTAAAAAAATAATTAAATGATTGTCTACCGTATAAGATTGATACCGTATAAGATTGATATTATCGAAACATAAAATTAAAATTTATTTTAAAGTTAAAAATAAAATTTAATTAAATTAAGCATTAAAAAAACTCAGTACATTAGGGATAAAAATGTATCATTTATACTTTATTGTATATGTACTATGCATTTTTTTTCCTTTTTCGAAAGTTTATCTACTAGTCATTCTATAAGCATTTCATAATGAGTAAAAAATTTTTAAGAGTAAAATTTTAAAAATAATTTTACTAGGAATGAAAATAATGTAATTAAGAGTAATTTACTTAAATATAATTTAAAAAATTGATATTATTAAAAGATAAAATTAAAATTTAATTCAAAATTAAAAATAAATTTATTTAAATTAAACGTTAAAGAAGTTTGGTACATTAGACTGCATTTGGAAGAGGCTTGAGACTGAGAGATAGGAAATAAGAGACAAAAATTGTATATTGTGTTTGATGTAATTTAATACTTTTGTTTATATAAAAGCCAATTGCATGGACTTACGATAATTTTATATAAGACTTTTATTTATGTTTATGTTATTAATTTAAGTAAAAACTTTTATGTAAAATTAAACATTTGATGGTTATTTGTTGAATGATTATATTGTTTGTGTTTAAAATTTTAATTTACATACTCAATTAGGTTATATAATATTGCATCTTTTTACTAACCCACGTATAAGGTGCAGTAGGATTAAAAACAGATAGGATTAAAATTGATATATTCTCTAACCTGCTAATAAAATAGGATTAGAGTTAGGTTTAAACCCTACCCTATCATGCCTATTCCTACCCCTAATATTTTTGTTAACTATTGACACATATTATAACTCCGCCTATGTTACACTTGTGTTACATAGCCGGTCTCAAACCCGGATAAAGGAGGAGGGTTGTGTTAGATCTTCGGCAACCAACATAAAAATATAGCCAAACCGCCATGACATAAATCAAAGACATTATTGCGCTAAAACTAGGTCGTTGTCCGGAAGCAACGCGCCGTATGGCTCAAGTACGGTGTCAAAGCAAGAGCCGCTGCATCGGTGCCCGGATGTATTGTTAAATGAGCAAAGGTTCTCGCGTTTTCGTGAACGGACGAGAGTAAATAAACTAGTTCACAAAGTAAAAGGTAAAAGTCGAAGCGACAGAAAGTTGAGATTTGGGACATGAAACATAGGCACTCTAACAGGAAAGTCCATGGAGGTGGTGGACACCATGACAAGGAGGAAGATTAACATTATGTGCCTACAAGAAACAAAATGAGTTGGTGCAAAGGCTAGGGAGTTGGATACTTCTAGTTTCAAGCTTTGGTATACAGGAGAGGTTAAGAATAAGAATAGGATTGGAATAATTGTGGATAAGCAGTGAAAGAAGGACGTAGTGGATGTCAAGAGGGTGGGAGATCGGATCATCTCTATCAAACCTGTGGTGGAGGGAGGTGCTTTCCATGTGATTAGCGCCTATGCACCGCAAGTGGGTTCGGACGAACAACACAAGATAAGGTTTTGGGAGGATCTAGAGAGTTTGATTCAAGGCATACCTTTGGGAGATAAGATTTTCTTAGGAGGAGATTTAAATGGCCATGTTGGGAGAAAAGTGACTGCATATGGGAGTATTCACGAAGGCCATGGTTTCGGGATGATCAATGCCGAAGGTAAAACTATTTTAGACTTTTCATCAACCTTTGATCTTCTTATCGCAAATACATATTTTAAAAAGAGAGATGAACATCTTATAACCTATAAGAGTGGCATGACAAGCTCTCAAATCGACTTCTTGTTGAGGAGAGACGACCGAAAATCTTGCATTAATTGTAAAATTATTCCGAAAGAGAGTTTAACAACACAACATAAGGTGCTCGTCATGAATTTTCGCGTTGAGCAAAAGTTGAAGAAAATACATTATACGAAAAATCCAAGGACGAGATGGTGGCGGATGAAATGTGAGGAACAAAAAAACTTCCTAAGGCGGGTAGGAGAAGAGGCAAAGTGGAATGGAAATAAAAGTGCGAAAGGGATGTGGAGGGAGATGGCAGAAGTTATTAGAAGAACAAAAGAAAATTTTGGTGAATCTAAAAGAATAGGACCAAGAGACAAGGAGTCCTGGTGGTGGAATGCGAGTATACAAGAAAAGATAAAGATAAAAAAGAAATGCTTTAAAAAGTGGTCTTTATGCCGCAATGCAGATAATTGGAAAAAATATAAGGCGACTAAAAAAGAGACAAAAATGGCTGTAAGTGAAGCAAAAACAAGAGCATATAAGGGTCTCTACCAGTCTTTGGACACGAAAGAATGAGAAAAAGTTATATATAGAATCACAAAGAGTCGGGAAAGAAGAACAAGAGATTTGGATCAGGTTAAGTGCATAAAGAATAAGGATGGAGAGGTGTTGGCTCAAGAAGAGAAGATTAATGAAAGGTAGAAGAATTACTTCTACGAGTTATTTAATGAGGGACAGAAAACTCTTCCGAGCCTTGGTCGATTATGCACAAGGGAAGAAGATCAAAACTTTGACTACTATCAAAGGATTCGAGACTTTGAAGTAAAAGAGGCTTTAAAGCAGATGAAAAATGACAGGACAGTAGGACCTGATAATATCCCAATTGAGGTTTAGAAAGATCTTGGAGAAAAAGGCATCAACTGGTTAACCAAGTTTTTTAATGAGATTTTAAGATCAAAGAAAATGCTTGATGAGTGGAGAAAGAATACCTTGGTACCTATCTACAAGAATAAGGGGGATATACAAAGTTACGAAAATTATAGAGGGATTAAACTTATGAGTCATACTATGAAGTTATGGAAAAAGGTGATAGAACAAAGATTGAGAAAAGAGACACAAGTAACAGAGAATCAATTTGGATTTATGCCAGAAAGATCTACCACTGAAGCGATATATCTATTAAGAAGGATGATGGAGAGATATCGTAGTAGTAAAAGGGACCTACATATGATGTTTATTGATTTGGAAAAAGCGTATGATAGGGTATCAAGGAAAATCTTATGGAAGGTTTTAGAAAAGAAGATAGTAAAGATCGCATATATTTGGACAATTAAAGACATGTATGATTGGGCCACAACTAGTGTGAAGACTCAAGGTGATGTGACGAAAAAATTCTCTATTGGTATAGGATTACACCAAAGATCATCCTTAAGCCCATACCTTTTTACATTAGTCCTGGAAGTACTCACAGAGCATATCCAAGAGCCTGTGCCATGGTGCATGTTTTTTGTCGATGATATCGTCCTTATAAAAGAGTCAATGGAAGGCTTAAATAAGAAATTAGAGTTATAGAGAGAAGCTTTAAAAGTGTATGGTCTGCGCATAAGCCGTAGCAAGACGAAATATATGAAATGTAAGTTCAGTCTGAAAAGGGAAAACCCTAATATAGAGGTGAAGATTGGAGAAAACATCTTAGAAAAAGTTAAAAGTTTTAAATATCTTGGGTGCATCATACAGGATAATGGAGAGATTGAACAAGATGTAAATCATAGGATCCAAACAGGTTGGTCAAAATGGCGGAGTGCATCTGGTTTTATATGCGACAAAAAAGTGTCTTTAAAACTTAAAGGTAAATTCTATCGCACCGCTATAAAACCGGCTATGCTGTATGATACGGAGTGTTGGGCGGCTAAAGGGGAGCACGAACATAAGCTGAATGTAGCAGAGATAAAGATGATGAGATGGATGAGTGGTCATACGCGATTGGATAAAATAAGGAATGAAGATATAAGGGAGAGAGTTGGAGTAGCACCCATTGTGAAAAAGATGGTTGAATCGCGTCTCAGATAGTTTGGACATGTGAGAAGAAGACCGATGGAACATCCAGTCAGGAGGGTGGATGAGATGGAAGATGGACAAAAGACGAAAGGCAGAAGAAGACTTAAAAAGACCATCCATGAGGTGGTCAAACGAAATCTACATGTAAACGGTTTCTCTGTAAACATGATACATGACAAAGCACAATGGCGTCGTTTAATTCATGTAGCCGACCCCACTTAGTGAGACAAGACTTTGTTGTTGTTGTATTGACACATTATCAGCCTAATTCTTTACTGATTTCGTTGCATATTTGAACTAAGTAGTGAATTAAGTGAAAAAAAAAATTGACAAAAAAAAGGGACGGAGAGGAAAAAGTACCTGTTCACTCTGTTCAAACTCCCTCAGTTTCAGAATAGTTTCAAGTTTGATCTACATTTTGACATCAGGGACATCATCTGCACCTGCAAAAGTAAGAACCACCACCAGACCATGCTTTTCTTTCCAAATATAAATAAATAAATAAACAGAGATCTTATCATGGAAGACCACCGGTGATTCTCTTTTTCCTCCTTCCCAACCGCCGATCTCTCTCCATTCTCCCACGCCGCATGAAACCACCGAAACCACATCAACCACCACCACTTTCTTTCACCACCCTCACAGCTTTGGTCTCCTCCCTCCTCAACCGCAACCACCATCTTCTACCACCGTAAGTCCCCTTCTTCCTCCCTTTCAGCTATCATACCGCCACCATCGCCTCTCTACAACCTTCGAACTCTATCTCCCTCTGCCATCGAGCTCACTGCCGGCGAACCCTTCAGCCACCGGCTCTGTGGTATTGATGACGACGATAACAAAGAAGAAAAATAACGAATGTGCAGTAAGAGGAAGAAGAAGAACGTGCAATAACGGTACGAAATACATAAATATAAATGACTTGTAAAGACTTGTATGGAAAAAATGCTTGTATGTGAAGAATAATTGTTTAATATTTTCCCACATTTTTTAGTACTTGACCTACTTTAATAATTCAAAAATGCATTACATATAATGACTGACAGTGAGAGATAACAAATCATTAATATTTTTAGTATAACTGGGTTTTGCTAGAGAAAGTGGCATTTCAAGGACATCATTGGAGTGCTCTTTTCCGTTTTGATTTGTCACAAACTCTGCAGCAAGAGTATAATAGGATTCTACTTTTGAATCATAATAGGAAGAATAGTGTGAATGTAGTAGTATAATAGGATTAACATTATCCAAATCAGATGAAACCACAACAAATAAGCGAATGCAACATGTTATACAGAATCAACAAAGTTGAATGAATGAATGAAGAAGAGACAAACCTAAAGGAAGAGGATTGAATTCATTTTATCAACGAAGAAAAGGAGAAAATGTACCGGATTGCGACGAGGATCGAAGAGCCCATGAAAGAATTCGTTTTGTCGAACACTACGTTTGCAGGCTCCATTAAACCACAACCTTATCTGAACTACAAATATAACTGATTACTAAATGAAGCCTCTGACAAGTTGCTGCCGCCGAGCTGTCGTCGTGGCCGGTGGAGCTGTCATTGCCGAGCTGATTACTAAAGCACGAACAACACAACACAACAATCTAAGAATTAAAAAGTCAAGAACAGCAAACCACAAGAAGAACAATTTATAAAATCAAGAACAACAAACCAAAACAATTTATCAAATCAACATCAATAACATGAACATTTTATCAAATCTAGAACAACAAACCACAACAATTTATAAAATTAACAAATTATCAAAAGATCAAGATCAAAACAACAATTTAAGAATTAAAAAGTCAAGAATAACACCAAAGCAATGATCTATCAAGTTAATAAGATCAACTAGAACTGAAAATCAAAATAATAAGAACTAAAATTTAAAATACAGTAAACCAACAACAAACAAGAACTGGAACAACATACTAATCATTAAAACAACACTTAAATAAAATAATAACTGAATAATTAATATAAGAAAGAACAAGTAAAGGAAAAGAAATCACCTTAAGCTGGAGCATGTTCTGAAATTCGATCAGAACAGGGAGAGGGAGCTGGAGCTTTAACACGCGACGGAAGAGTCGGAAGAGAGGGCTAAGCAGCTCGAACAGGAAGACGGGGGCTGGAGTGC
>NC_029772.3:322019-330679 GCF_000817695.3 Arachis duranensis
ACATGCGTTGCGACGACGCTGTTGCTGCGCGGACAGCGGCGGTGGTTGGAGGTTGAAGAACGACGACGAAGAAGAACGGCAGCAGTGGCAAAACGTTCCAGTTCAAAGGTTGAAGAAGAAGAGTGTGGAGTGAGGGAGGAGCTCGAGATGAGAGGCACAGGTGAGAGGAAGGAGAAGGACGAGTGACTGAGTGAGTGAGAGTCTACGCGGTTAGGGTTTCATTGATGAAAGACCATGTATATGTTTTAGGGTTGTGAAACCGGTAAGGATACATTGATTGTCCACCAGTTCTGCACCAAACCATGGTCCTGCAACACTGACCGTAGGATCTTCCCAATTATAAACGGTCGGATGGAGAACTTTTCGCTGAAATTAGGTATAATAATATAATATATAATATATGGTGAATTACCCTTGTGACATTTTTTATTATTAAATAAAATAAAATAAATTAATTTATTATGGTTAATTTTAACTTTTAATCTAACATAAATTTTGTTAATTTAATTAATTCATCATGATTTAACTTTTTTACAAATTATAAAAATTATTTAAAAAGTTTAATTTTATAATTTTTTCTCGTATTATATATTTATTAATCAATTTCAATCATAAAAATTTTAAAATTTTTTTATTTTTTGTGGCTCTTGAAATTTTTTTTATTTATTCTTTGTCTTTTGAGACTTTTTTATTTTGCGATTGAAATTCATTAATAAATGTATAATTTGAGAAAAAATAAAAAACTATAAAATTAATTTTTAAAATAATTTTTATAATTTGAAAAAAAAGTTACATAATGCTTAATTAATTGAACTAACAAAACTTAGTTTAGATTAAAATTAAAGTTAATCATGATAAGTTAATTAATTTTATTTTAATTAATAACAAAAAGATATGTCATAAGGATAATTTATCTTTCAGTGTCACTTCACTATGGTCTTTTGCAAAATAGAGTTTGGATCTACTCGAACTGTTTTTTCAAGTACTCGGACAGCTAAAATATCTCATAGTCGGAATTGACTATTTCACTAAATAGATTGAGGCAGAACTTTTATCATCAATCACAGTTCAAAGAAGTCAGAAATTCCTCTACAAAAATATTATTACCCGATTTGGAGTCCTATACTCTATCACTACAAACAATGGTATCCAGTTCACCGATTCAATTTTCAGAAGTTTGGTAGCAAACCTTAAGATTAAACACTAATTCACATCAATAGAACACCCTCAGGCCAATAGACAAGCAGAAGCTGTAAATAAAATCATATTGACGAAGCTAAAAAGAAGACTACAATGTGCAAAAAGAGCATGGGCTGAGGAATTCTCAAAAATTTTATAGAAATATCAGACAACTCTCCATTTCACAATGGGAGAATATCCTTTCCGACTTACTTATAGTACAGAAGTCATGATTTCTATTGAAGTCAATGGAGAATATCCAAGGGTAAGATTCTACAATAAAGTGAAAAATATTTAAGTTCAAAAGGAAGAACTCGACCTACTCCCGAAAATCTGAGATCAAGCTTGGATAAGGGAGGAAGCATTGAAACAAAAGATGACCACGAGATACAATAAAAAGTCATCAGAAGAAGTTTCGCCATGAACAACTTCATACTAATCAGGAATGATATCGGAGTACAAAATTTGGGCGAAGAAAAGTTGGCTGTACACTGGAAATGACCTTACAAGATTGTTGAAGTCCTGGGAAAATGTTACTACAAAGAAACTAACTTCCTAGGTCATGGTACGCATGCAACATGAAGAGATACTACAGCTAGAAAGCGAACCTTGTTTCCTAGTGTACTTTTTTTTCGACTTTATAGCTTTTTCTCAAAAAGGATTTTTTTGAAGGAAGTTTTAACGAGGCATCATATCAAGGGTTAAGAGTTAAAATTAAGAAAACTCTTAGTAATAAATAGTATCCGTAAATTATTTCCATTAATGATAATTCATCATTTATTCGGTTTTTATGATTGATTGTTCTACTACATGCACCAATTTAAGTTCGATAAAGCGCAAAAATTATCACCCAACTTAGATGGTCGATAAGATAAAACGACGAGGTCCAAATTTATATAAGAAGTTATATAAACAGATTATAGTCTAGCCTCAATAAACTACTCGTACAAAAACAAATTTAAAGGATGAAACCTTAAAACGAATCGCAAAATTTACTTGATAAAACAAATATAATCAACCTCCAACGATCAGTATGAGTCCAACTTGAGACTCCAAGAATGGAGAACGAGTCATTACCCAACCTTGTACAAACTCGTTAAAAGGAGGGCGATCTAAATAAGTGTATGACCTTTATAGATATGAGACATTTTTTATTTCTTTAAATAACTTTTTACAGTTGAGTTACATCATTCAATGATAATATATTATCAAGCAAATGTTTTTGTTGAGGATAGCTTTAGAATTTAGGAACATATTAAATAATACACCCAAATTATTTATTCTTCCATCTTAATTAGGACAAGTAGAGCATTCAAATGTTGCAACTATTGTGTAAAGTTGCATGGAATACAATACATTCCGATACGGGAATGGATACGCGGTACGCAGTATGTTATTAGTAAATAAAATATTTTATATAAAAAATATATATATGCTGTTCCGATAGGCAGATAAATTGATACGCAATACGTGTAAATTGGTACGCGCTGCTTTATGGGTGAATTCATAAGAGTATGCTCTTGTGTTCTGTTTTCCTTTGTTTGGCCGGGCAGGGCAATTTTTTATAATCTAAGACTAATATTCCAATATTCAAGTATCATTATTAAAAATATAACACAACTGGAGTTGACTAACATACACTGCCCCTCCCATATCATAATCACAATCCCCATCAAAACTAGGAAGGTGTATCCTAATTATATTTACATATTCAATTCATTGTAATGCTGATGGAGGGAGAATTATTCCCTTTGCTTAGAAGGTTAATTGCTGCAATCTTCTAAGTCAAGCATAAACATTACTATAATACAAAAACTGCTACTATGATCTGCTTGCATGCAACATACCTTCTTCTAGAAGCAACATCACTCTTTAGTGATAATCTTGATGAAGAACCTCAATAGAAGCAAGTAACCTACAAGATTCGATATGTTGATTAGTTAAACAAGCCCAATTGTTATCATAAATGATGAAAATTCCATTAACAAGAGTGATAAAAAAAATACCATTTTCTCTTTTCCTTCTCCATATATTTTAGTGATGTTATGCAGAAGCTACATTGTGAGATATTTGCTCAATTCCAGCACATAAAAAAATCATGCTTAAGGGGTTGAGCTACAGGGGACGCGCGACGAAGAGCGAAAGATCAAGGACACGATGTAGCTAACTAGTTATTGTCTTTGGTATGCTGGCAAGATATCCAAGCTAGGAATAAGAATTCCTCGCCGCTCTGCAGCTTTCAACTTCGCAATCTTCTCGCACGAGATAGATATCTGATCAGGTATATTTTCTAGATGCCCTGTGGGACTATGAGGGCCTAGAGTTTTATCCTGCAAACATAAGAAAAACTTAGTTGCGAACTGAATGATTTTGGCAAATATAAAGCAGCAGGAGAATTATATTATGTACCATGATTGTTGTTCCATTGTACAATTGAGTGGAAGGTGTAACATCCATCGGTTGAGAGTTCTTCAAAAATCGATGTTCGAGTAACATTGCAGCAGTAGGTCGCTCTGCCGGATTTCTTCTAAAGCAGCACCTCAAGAAATCTTTGCCGTCGGCTGACAATGTTTCCGGTATAGGCGGGGTATCTTTCATAACCTTAAACATTGCTGCAGCCTGCATAATTGTATCAAATTAAAATTGAAAGGAAGTTATGGACTTGTACACAAACATTGTCTTAAAAACTTATCATGTCTATTATTTGCTTTTAATTTAGACAGAGCTTAATAAATTGAAAAGAGATGACAGAAAATTTCGCTATGCTTACTCCTTCGAACTCGCTCCATGGAGGCTTCCCATTGAACATTTCAATGATTGTACAACCGAGGCTCCAAATATCAGTAGCATAAGCTAGATCCGAGTTGTTATCCTTATGCATAACAACAGTCTGCATAAGCTGTAACAGAATTGATTGGATTGTCAATGAATTACAGAGGAATGGATTAAGGTATCAGATAGTAACGTAGAATAATAATAAGAATAACATACCTCTGGAGCCATCCAATATGGACTTCCCTTCAAAGAGAGATTACCTTCATATCCATTAAGCTGTGTAACATCGAGGTTCAAAATTATTTTCATCAAATATAAAGATTAACGGTTAAATCATGGAAGTGCAACTAAAAAAAAAAGAAAAAAGGAAATTAAAAATTGTCTAAGTAGTCCGGAGATTCAAACTGATCAATAGGTTACCCTTAAGGAAGGATCTCATTTCAACTACATATAATAAACATCAGATCATGAATAAACATAATTTAAGAAAGGAAAACTAGCAGATTAAGGACCTTATTATCAAAATCTTCTACTGAGAGACAACTTAGTCTACTTTAAGAGATCAGGACATTAGAAATCTCAACCAATAGATAGTTTTTTAAAAGCAATAAGTTTGAGCCTTTTAACTTAAATCCTGTGTGTTCTAATGCCTAAGTTTCAAAACCAATTAGTTTAAGGAACCTTGCAGACATGACACAAGACAAAGTAATTATTGTTAGGAGGATACTTGGAACTCACATGCTTTGACATTCCAAAATCAGCAAGTTTGACAACTCCTGCCGAATCGACAAGCAAATTAGCCCCTTTAATGTCCCTATTCATAATCCAAAATGAACAAAACAATTATGTTACAGGAAAAACAGTTTTCCAGACATAAACAAAAGTAATTGAATACTTGTGTATCTATGTACATAGGTTTCAAGCTGCAGCTAGTATGAGCATACCGAGCATGGGTCCGTACCTATGAATTGTTTTCTTGCTATGCAAGTATGCCAACCCTGAAAGAATATGGCGAGTAAAATTCCTAACGACCGATTCTGTTATGGCACCACAATGGTCGCGGACATATTTATTAATTGAACCAGGATGTACATATTCCAGATAAATATTGAATTTGTCTTCAACCTATGAAAAATAACATAATGATGTTATAAGGTTGAGGTTGTAATAGAAATAAATTATCAATATTGGGTACCTAAGGTTCAAGTAGAAGATCACTTACTACTTCACTACCATAGTACTGCACAATATTTGAATGTTTCAGTTGGCTAAGAACTTTAATTTCCTGAAAAATAGGTAAAGGTTAGTAATAAGGATAAAGAATGCACCACCTTCCATTGTTTCATAATTTATTAGCACAAGATTTTATTTCCAATTCATTAAAAAGATCAGGTAATGAGAACCACATTAATGTAGTTGGACAGTATCTATGAAATTTAAGAGTTATCAAGAAAAAATATATGGCATCAGACAAAGAAAATAGGTAAATTAAGTAAATAATTGACCAGTTAACTTAAACTAGATCTCTTATCTTCCTAGGAACTAGAATTATTTTTGATGATCAAGTATTGCAACTAAAAGAGTTGCATTGTTCATCATACTTTTCATGATTAAACATTTTGATCATCATAATCACAAATTCACCATCCCATTGTTTTATGTATGTATGCTAAGAGAACTCAAAGTAATGAATAACCAACCTGCTCTAACTGCTTTATAGACTCTATGGAAGTTGGATCCTCGTGACATAATTCTACTTCTTTCACAGCACACAATGCTCCAGTTTCTCTATCAAGAAGAGAAAATTATTTCAAATCCTTTGAAGAGACTGAAGAGAAGAGCATCAAGTACATAAAAACTTTAACAAATTTGGATACAATCAGGACCTAATTAGAAAATTCAAACAGTATAGGAACCTAATTGAATGATTTTAAACTATAATTATACTAGGTATACACTAAAATCAGCCACTATATATAATATATCTTGAAATATAAAATACGCATTAAAAATAAGCTAAACTACACAGATAAATAATAGCTATTTTAGTATACAAATAGCATTTTTGTTTAAACTATAGAGATATAATTACAAGTTTGGTAAAACTATAAGAATTCAATTTAACTAAATTTATATACATACCTATTAGTGCCAACATAAACACTTCCAAACGTGCCACGACCAATAAGTTTCCCTTTCTTCCATTGGCTTTTCATTGGCAAAGATTCTGATCTCCCCGCGGCGTGGGAGTAGGTAGTTGCAGCGGTTAGGGTAGGTGAGTTGGGCATGGGAGGCAGGGGTAAACGGTGGACACTGACAGAATTACCTTCAGCCCGGCGCGCTGATGCAGTCTCATTCATCATGCCGCCGTGCAAGGGTGATGGAGGTCCACTTGAGCTCTTAACATGGAGTAGCTGAGGTCTTCCCTTTGGCGAGGTTTCGGTGCCAGACGCCGATAAATCAAAGATTGGATGAATGGATGATTCTGAATTAGTTATCTCAGGTGCAGACCAGAATTGGTTTCCTTTTGGAGCCACATAATGATATGGCACGAAATCATCTGTGCTACATGGACTGATCTTGGGACTTGCAAAGGGACTACTCGAACCACTCCTGCCGGAGTGGCTTAAGCAATAGTTTTCTTGAGATCTCGGTGACAAGCGATTTTCTATCTGATCAGCCTTCCGCCTTGTGTCTCTGTTGCTAGCAAAAACACTGCAACAAGATTCGGGGAAAAAAAAATAGAATTCTTACAATATCCATTTCACAGGGCATATTGATATTGCTAGTAAAAAGAAACAAAAACATAAGGAATAATTCTAACAGCTTCAGAAAAATTAAACATTGACACTGGTCCATGCAATAATAATAATCCTAACAGAAGTTTTAGTCCATTTTGGCATTCAATCAGAATACAGAATCTTACATACATTTCGTGATTCTATTTTGTAAAGATACAAAACCTTTCAATAATTGCACACAAATTAGGTTTTCAAGTGGCATTAGCGTTATTCAATAAACAATACCTCCTCATCTTGAAGCCCGTGAAGGATGAACCGTTGACAGCTGCCGCAGCATCAGTTTGATCCCGATCCTCCGCGGATCGATAGCCATTGGAGCTAGCGCCGCTGGAGGTTCTCACAGGTGACGGTTGGCGAGATTCTGCATCACGCTGTGGCAACGGCAACGGGAGAGGCATGGCGGAGGAAGACGCTGACGCAGAGGAGGAGGTGGATGTGGTGCGAATGCCGGAAGGAGAGGTGGTCGTGATCGCCAAGGCAGCCTCCTCTTCCACGTCAACATGCTTCTTGTAAATGTTACCAGACTTTCCATCGTTGTTGAGACGCTTCTTGTTCCCGCTGCGGAACCGCCATGTTTTCTTGTGGTTTTCAACGACGGGAGAAGAAGAAGAGGAGGAGGAAGAAGAAGAAGAAGCGTAATAGTTGTTTTTGTCTTTGTCTTTGGTAAACGTAAGGTGTATCCACCGCATGGTTATTTCTCGTACAATGAAGATAAGATTAAGAGTTCTAATTCCCCTATTATTTTATTGAAAACTTTATTTGAAGAAATGGAATGATGATAACGGTTCATGGAGCAAAATGCAAGGGAGAAGGAAGGTTAATCTTTCGTGTATTAATTAACATGGTGGTTATTCTAGCGTCCTAACAAAACCTTTGTCCCTTCATTAAAGATTTTGGCAGTTTCTTTTTCGTTAGGGCGGTGATCTTATTAGTTCTAGATTTCTGGCTTTCAAGAGAGATAGAAAAACAGAGAGAAGAAAACTACCCTCTAAGTCGAGCTCTCTCTCTCTCTCTTTCTCTCGATTTCTCTCGCTTTGTGTTTTTTTTTTGTTGTAACAAAACTATTATGTTGGCGTGAAATAAGGAGGGTTGTGCTATTTTGGACGCGGTAGGCGGTAGCTATAGCTATGTGCTTTAGTTCCCGCCAGATAATGCACACAAACAACTCACCCCATACCCAATTAATTTACTAACACTCGCCTTTTACAGTTTCGTGTTATTATTACCGAGTTCAAGTTGCATATTGTTTCATCCTATCAACTCAAATATGGACACTTCTTTCATTTGTGTGTTCTGGTGTTAGATATATTTTACATATAATGTATTTTTTTATCTATTATGTTTTAATAAAAAATAAAAATAAAATTTAAACATATTTAGACACATTTAAATATTATGTATCTAATAAAAATTTTAAATTTGTGTGTTCGTATATCCTATATTGTGTCGTAGCTCGTATCCGTGACCATTATCTTTGGTTTCATCGCTTCCATGGATTAAACTACTCTTTTTACCGTCTTGTCCTTTGGTTATCTAAATGAGATTTTAGGTATTTGAATTTTAAACTATTTTTTTATACGGATGAGATTTTTACTTTTAAATATAGCAATTTTTCTCGCTCATAGATATTTATGTATTTAATATTTTTGTTTAAATAATTAAATATTTTATTAATTTTAATCTAACAAGATTCTCAATTGCTTTGAAATTACAAGAGAATTATTTTCAAAGTTGTATAAGTAAATTAGATTAAATTCATACATGAGAAAGATTGGAGAATGGATCTTCTTAATTTTTTTTAACAATTGAGGGAGTTGTTACGGTAGGTAACCGGAGATTAGTACAAAGGATGGCGTTTGGCGGCCCAAGTGTGCGATGGATGAGAATTCCGGGTAGGCACGCAGT
>NC_029772.3:334274-336079 GCF_000817695.3 Arachis duranensis
TATTTTCCCTTAGCCTCTACTATGATGCCTCGTTAAAAACCCCTCTCCAGAAAAAACCCTTTTTTGGGAAAAAATTATGAAGTTGGGAAAAGAGTACATCAGGGAGTAGAGTTCGCTTCTAGCTGTAGTACCTTTTCATATTACATGCATGCCACGACCTTGGTAACTCAGTGCTATCCAGGTCGGTTACTTTATAATAACCTTTCCCTAACACTTCCTTGATTTTGTATGGCCCTTTCCAATTTGCGGCGAGCTTTCCATCTCCTGACTTGTTGACTCCAATGTTGTTTCTGATTAGGACCAAGTCATCTACGGCAAATGTTCTTCGAATGACTTTCTTGTTGTATCTGGTAGTCATCCTTTGCTTTAATGCCGCTTCTCTTATATGGGCGTTCTCTCGGACTTCGGGGAGCAAGTCGAGCTCCTCTTTGTGCCCCTGTACATTTCCGACCTCATCATGAAGAATTACCCTTGGGCTTTGCTCACTGATTTCTATAGGAATCATGGCTTCTACGCCATATACCAGTCGGAAGGGTGTTTCTCCTGTGGCGGATTGGGGTGTTGTCCTATAAGCCCACAGCACTTGAGGGAGCTCTTCAGCCCAAGCTCCCTTCGCTTCCTGTAATCTTTTCTTCAAACCTGCCAGTATGACCTTGTTAGCTGCCTCGGCTTGCCCATTGGCTTGTGGGTGCTCTACCGAGGTGAATTGATGTTTGATTTTCATACTTGTTCAGGTTTCTGAAGGTGGCGTCGGTGAATTGGGTTCCATTATCTGTGGTGATGGAATAAGGTATCCCATACCTTGTGATGATGTTTTTGTAGAGGAACCTGCGACTTCTTTGAGCGGTGATAGTGGCTAACGGTTCTGCTTCTATTCACTTTGTGAAGTAATCTATTCCCACGATTAAGTATTTAACTTGCCCTGGTGCTTGGGGAAAAGGACCTAACAAATCCATTCCCCATTTTGCGAAAGGCCAGGGGGAAGTTATACTAATGAGCTCTTCTGGTGGAGCCACGTGGAAATTTGCATGCATATGACATAGTTGACACTTTTTCAGAAATTCTGTGGCATCTTTCTGCAAGGTCGGCCAGTAGAATCCTGCTCGGATTACTTTTCTAGCCAGCGACCTTGCTCCGAGATGGTTTCCGCAAATCCCATTATGCACTTCCTCCAAGACCTCGGTGGTTCTTGAGGTCGGTACGCACTTCAGCAATGGTGTTGATATCCCTCTTCTGTAAAGGACATTTCTCACCAAAGTATAATGTTGTGCTTCCCTTCGGATCTTTTTAGCTTCTTTCTCCCCTTTAGGGAGGATGTCGAATTTTAGGTATTCGACTAAGGGATTCATCCATCCAAGGTTTAGGCCGACTACTTCAAGTACCTCTCGTTCATCTTCTGCTTTTGACACCGAGGGCTCTTGGAGGGTTTCTTGAATCAGGCTTCTGTTGTTCCCTCCGGGTTTGGTACTTGCTAACTTGGATAGGGCGTCAGCTCTGCTATTTAGATCCCGAGTTATATGTTTGACCTCGGTTTCCGCAAAGCGCCCTAGGTGTTCCAAGGTTTTTTCCAAGTATTTCTTCATGTTGGGGTCCTTTGCCTGATATTCCCCATTTATTTGGGAAGTCACCACTTGTGAGTCGCTGTAGATCGTCACCTTTGTGGCGCCAACTTCTTCTGCTAACTTTAATCCTGTAATCAAGGCTTCATATTCTGCCTGATTGTTTGAAGCTGGAAATTCAAATTTTAAGGAGACCTCTATCTGGGTTCCTTTTCCATCCACCAATATTATGCCTGCGCCGCTCCC
>NC_029772.3:339164-354674 GCF_000817695.3 Arachis duranensis
CTTGAGGGAGGATTCTAGCTGCAAGAGTTTTCTTTCTAACTCTTTTCGCCGTTCCATCTCCTCTTTAAGGTACCTTTCGGTCTCCCTTTGCTTCTCCCGCTCTTGTTCCAATTGCTCCAGGCGGCTATGGACCAATCCCATTAGTTCGGCTATGTGGGATGGTCCGTCCTTTTCTGATTCACGCCCATCTGAGGAATTTACCTTTGGATTCTTTACTCCGGAGGTACCCTCCAGATTAGTGCAACGGATGGCGTTTGGCGGCCCAAGTGTGTGATGGATGAGAACTCCGGGTAGGCACGCAGCTCGGGAGGCTCCGTCCGACTTGTGCTCGCGTGTGAATGGGGGGTGGTACCTGCAAAGATACTCCGATGCCTAAGTTAGCAAGGGTGTAAGCAGGTCTAGAGAGTATTGGGCTTAGAGATACCTGAAGGGGTGTCAGGGTATTTATAGAGGCGAGCCAATAACCACCGTTGGTGTAGTGCCATATCTTTAGGGTGGTAACCGTCCCTATTATCTTGGGGAGGTTAAGATATGGCTTTATGAGACGGTTAGAGAGATTTTAGGGGCGGTTACTCATTTGAATGAGTGTTTATCTGTCAGCTAATCTCGCATCCGACCTCTTCTGACCAAGTCGTGGTTGATACCGACTTCTTATGTGAAGGCCGGTACTTAGCTAGGCTCTAATCCTTTGGATTAGGCCTTTTAGTTGGACCTGGGCCTTTATATTGGGCCAGGGTATGAACAGGAGTAAAGTGTGATTTATTATTATCAATTTTATAAATAGAATCAAGAATAAATATAAAAGAGAGAACAATAAAAAATTAAAAATCACACTTTACACCTTCAATTTTTTAAACAATTAAAAAGATTCATTCCCATATCAGCACTACAAAATCACAACCTCAAAATGACCTTTTAAATTATCAATCTATTTAAGAAATGAGAAGAGTTACTTTCTTATACCTCAAAAATAAAAGAACACATGAAATTGGATTCCATAAATGGTGCTGCGAATAGTATTGCATAAAAAATAGATAGTTTTGGTTCAATATATTTTTGAGAAGGTAATGGTTAAATTTGTCCTTAAAAAATTAATTATTTTTTAAATTAATCTTTAAAATATTTTTTTAATCAAATTCGTCTTTTAAAAATTTTAAATTAATCAAGTTAGTCCTTCTTTTATTTTTTTTTTGTTGACGACACCAAAATTTATTAATGTGGAACGTTAAGTGATATTACAACACATATTTTAATTGATATTAGTATGATAAGTTTATGAAATTAAATCAAATCAAAATCTAATTGAAGGGAGAATTTAAGGCATTGAAATCTCTCAATTTGGAGTTAACTTGATCTAATTTCATAAACTTATCATGATAGTCGGCAATTAAGACTACTAAGTATGTGTTGTGGTGTCACGTAACCTATCACATCAACAAATTTTGATGTCATTAGCAATAAAAGTGACAAAAGGACTAAAATAACTAACTCAAAATCTAATACCAAAAAAAACTAACTCAAAATCTTTAAAGAAAGAATTTAATTAAAAAAATATTTCAAAAACTAATTTAAAGAATAAATAATCTTTCAAAGACTAATTTATTCATTCACTCTCTCAATAAGCCAGCAATTTAAAATATTTTTCTCTCCACTATATACATTATAGGACGAAACTGCCTTAAATGGAAAAGGCATCTAAACCAAAAATACAAGCATCCTTTCCATTTAGATTATAGAATGATGTAACATTGAAAGAGGAAGGAAATCCCAATGGACAAATGACTCTACCACAATATATGAGTCAAACTGTCAAAGGAACCCCAAAAGAACTAACAAAGTACTGCTCGAAAAATATCAAAGTGTTCATTGTTCTAGTTCTCATATATATATTTTACACTTTGTAAAAACTCTTCTCATCTTAGAAAAATATTTCTTAATTGTTTGTAATCAGGTTTCATACCTCACATATCATATACCATTGCTAGAAACACGTTGCTTTGCTGCGGAGATTTGGAGGTTGTTTCGAAATCGCTGCTAAATGGAAGGATACCGGTGGTTATGGGAGTGGTTTTAGATTGTGTTCTTGATTTGATAGGAGTTCCTCTTGTGGTTATGTAATTTGGTAACATAGCATTTTTGTATATGCATATATGACTAAATTTTCTCAAATTTGAAAATGCACCATCCGATCATATACTAGTCAATGAAACTAAAATGTAACATTCCTAGCACAAACTAAAAGGTTTTATGTTCATATCCTATAAATAGTAAAATAAAAGTGTTGTAATGATAATAAAACTTAGAAGTATTTTTGAAACTTTTAACAAACTTTAAAGACAAAAATATATAATTTACTCTAATAATAAAGAGTATTTTAGGGAAAAAAAAATGTATACACCAAACTTGTCTTCAATTCCCACTATACGTAAAAAAATATATATATATTTGATACTGATTGAATAACTTTTTAATTTCAGAAACTAAATTGTAATTTTAGTCTATGTTGGAGAGAAATAACCTTCAGGACCAAAATGAAGATTTAATCTTGTTCCACAGTACTCCCAACATCATTAAAGAAAGATAGGTTTGGGAAGAGAAATTGGGTCAATCTAAGATGGTCCTGTGTAAACAGACGTTTGGAGACTTGCATGGCAATTCATCTTCAAGAACTTCATCTAAGTCGTAAATGCGATAAGAAATTGCATGAAAATCAAAATTCAAAAGCCGCCTATACTAATATAAAACAGTTGTAACATGCAGGTGCTTGCACTCATCGCTGCTACGGCATACCCACCAAACTACACCTCTTTATTTGGAAATTGAATCTGTCCCTTGGCATTTCTCCTGTAACATATAAGTATAAGGACTCTGAGATCATTGATCCTCCTTTGCTTGGTGTCCCAAACTTGTTGGAACTACTTTACATATGGGCATGTTTTCATTCTTGCTCAGAAGCTTCAAGGATGGATGAACCTCAATATCGCGGATGAATATCTTATCTTCAATATCAAGATTACTCACGTCCACCTCAATTTTCGAAGGAATGTGCTCTGATGGACAGAGATATTTTACGCTAGTTCTGATCTTATTTAACATCCCCCCTGTAAAGGCATTCAAAGTTAATATCATGCTAGCACTATAACACATTGAAGCCAACTTAGCTATTTAAAAAAAGACCAGATATTTTAAGTGGCATGCTAAATCGTCTTTTACACTATCGGGAATTGATTAGAAATTTTTAAACACAGCTCTCTGTAATAAATGGCCAGTGTGAAAAGAATATTACAAGCTAATAAAACACAGTGTGCTAATAACGAATGAACGAATGAATTGCTATAAAGAGTGATATTGAAATAAAAGTTTGATTGGTACTGGAAGATATTAGAAGCAATTAAAGAAAGGCAACAAGATAACCCCACGTAGAAAACATCTAAATCCAGAATTCCCATGTTGCCCATATTTTCACAAGGTAACATGCAAACAGTCCATTGAAGGGCTTACTCAGGATGTTAACATGCAAAACATCTAAGGGTGCCTTTGGACATGATTCTTTCTTTTAGCATAAAATAATTTTCTTGGGGCTAAACAATCACTTTTCAGTTTCCACATATTGTATAATTTGTATTTTTAAAAATAATCCAAATTTCAAACAGATATATTTTCAGAACTTTTGTAGAAACTGATTATAGTATCTTCTCAAAATAGAGCAAGAAAATGGAAGAAAGTATTAATTCAAAGAAAATGTCAAGAACACATTGTCTTAGACTCTTAGTTCAATTGCCTCCTTTAAGAGTGTGTTCTTTTCATTATCCAAACAACCATACATACTCGTGCTCTTCTTCCTCAGAGAACTGCTTTGACAAATTCCTACAAAGTCTCATTTGGGTAGAAAAATTCCCAATTAATTTAGAGATCCCTTATTCTCCTAGACTCCTAGTTCGTTTGGTACCTGATACTCAACAAATGCCTTCTACCAATCTACTACCTTCTTTCATGCCTTTTTGACTACTAGTACCAAGGCAATCCCCAACAGAAACGCAATTAACTTGCTGTCTATCCCATAGAGGTCTTACATAGCAATTTATTTGCTAAATGCTAATTCAATGATTACAAACCTTTGAAATAAAAAGAGTTAACAATTGCTCTTGTTCACACTGAGAGATTGCTGAAGTTCCATATTTTGCAATTTCACATAAAACTTTCCAAACAGCTTAAAAATGGGGAATAGATTATAGAGAAAAAGGTCCATATAATTAAAATGAAGGGAAAATAAAAGATCGGAAGGTGTGCAATTACATTTATGATATCCTCAATATCTTCGACATTAAAGTTATGCCAAAATCATTTGAAAAATGGATAACAAAGAACAATCTATGTCTAAATTGTTGGAAGTTCTTATATCTTTAATTCATGTTTAACATATGCAAATTTTAATAGCAAAGTATTTTTCCAAGAAATTTGACATTTGCCAATCTCAAAAAAAAATTACAATTGATAAATATTTAAAACCTACAGCGTCCCTCAGCCAAGAAAAATACTTTGGAAGTGTTGGCAGAGGACTGAAGGGTGAGGAGTGGCATGAGCAGTTCAACAAGATCATGTTTGGAAGAGGTTTATTAGGAGGAAGGGACAAGGAAAGCGAAGGACACTGAAGCCGCTCCTTGCCATTGTGCACATTGTATTTTGTGACCCCCCAAATGGGGTCTGTGAATAAGGTCTGTTGCTTCATCCCTTTCCTTCCCCAGCTTTTCCTTCCATCTTCTACCAAACTCCCGGAGATAGGCACCACATCACCATGAATAGTGTTATGTCATCATCAATATCAACAGAATTTGGCTCTGGCACTGCAGATTTTCTCGGCCTAGGTTTATGCGTTTATTTTTTTTTCCAAAGTTAGGAATGAGACTCGATCCCACGACCTCTAAGTGAGTATGGAGAGACTATGCTATTTGAGCTATAACTCGTTGGCAGTTTTATGCGTTTATTGTTATTGTTTATTCATGATACTTGCACTAAAGACCTTAATCATATATATATATATATATATATATATAATGCATCAAAACCACTTTAAGCAAGCAACTAAGTAGTGTTGATCATATTCATATTTCATTCCCTACTAACCCAAATATTGTCAAATGACGCCTAAATTGTCACAGTGACTGAAATTTCCACACCAATAAACTGTAGATGAAAGCCAAAAAGAAGTACCTTTCTGAACACCAAGACAAACATCTTCGCCTTTGAACACAACCGGAACATCAACCTTCAAATTCATCCCATCTTCAGCCCAAACAAACACCAGATTCAGAACCTTCCCACTCTCCTCGTCCCTGTGAATCTACAGGCCACATATATATTAAAAAATAAATAAATCGCAGTCCATTTTTGTGTTGAAAATTTAAAAAAGAGCAAACCACTATTTTGGCACGAAAAAAGATAATTCCAACAAAATAGCACCTAAATGAAATAGCACAGAAGTATGAAAATAAAATGAAAAAAAAATCATTTTTGAAAATATATATTGAAGTAGAAAACCTTGATGGGAAGAACAGTTCCGGATTCAAGCAAATGGGAGGATCCTGAGCCAGCACGGATCTGCAGAGGAAAACGTGTGGAGCAAAAGGAAAAGGCGTCGTCAGGGGATTTGAGTATGGTCTTAATTTGCTTCCTCTCAACGGTGACCAAATGCTTCTTCGACGAAAATGAAGGCCGAATTGTAGGATCCTTTTCTAGAAGGTTCTGGAAGAAAACCACGGCAGGGATTCGACCTTGCGTTCTTTCCCTTGCAGAGACTCTGCTGCCGGTGAACTCTCTCGGGATCGCTTGGATGGTGTGGTAACAAGAACTCTGGAATGATGATGGTCCCCGACGGGTAGCCGCCGCCACCGTTCTGAGGTGACCGGCGGCGGAGCGCCACCGCTGCGCCATGAGCGTCTTTTTATCAGTGTTCCTGCTGCAATGCGGAAATGGGGTTTGGCAGAGAGAGAGAGAGAGAGGGTTTTGAGAATTAAGGGGTTAAGCCGTTAAGGTTTTTTTTTTTGTTTTTTCTCACCTCTGGGTTTGGTAACCATTGTCTCAGGAACCTACTAGATGAGATGTTATGGGCCTAGCGCTAGATCATTTGGCCCAATACCTTGCGACAAATTTTCTTGACTCTAACAAATGAGGTCTGCAAGTGAGGCTTCAGTTGAGTGGCTTAATATGTTACATCCGAGTTTAAATTTTGGTGGTGTTCAAGTTCAACTAATAGATAGAACCTTTAAATATGTGTGTGAGAGTGCGATGCCTAGAATTAAAAACGGTTCAATCCATCCGACCAAAAAACAAAAAACAAAAGAGGTTTGTCGCACTAGACCTATTCTGGTGACTAATGGTATATACGTTTTGCTGAAAAGTGTACCGGATTCGAATCCAAGCTATCACTAGGAACTAGGAAGTGATTATATGAAACCCATGAGAAGAGAAAGGTGTATGCATTATAGTGTAATATTAAAAAAAAAAAAAAAAACAAAGTGATGGAAATTTTTGGACTGTATTATTATCTCTTGAACAAATATTAGAAGTCTAATAAAATACTCTCTGATTAAGAAAAATTAGGTAAAAATAGTAGAAGGTAATGAAAAATCTATTGAAAAAGAAATTATAAAATGAAACTAAAGCAGAAATTACATATACATCTTTTCGTATTACAACTTTATGAGAAAGAAAATACAAATAAATCACTCCAATAAAAAAAAAAAACAAAACATCATTTTTAATTGTTGGTATGGAAGTTTATTTTGACCAAACATGAGCAAGGTCAAAATAGCTCTAGAATATTAAAGCACATGGTATGGAGTCTTGATGGTTCATCTTAACATCATACCAAGAAGCACAAGCTCATATCAAGATTAAAAGAAAGGAAGAAAAATCTCGAATTTGAATGTAGAAGATTAATGTCAAAAGAGGAAGGTAGTTGTAGTAAGATCCAAAGGTTCCGTAACAAGAGTCGAACAAGCACTTTAGAGGTCTAGAAGAGGTTAAAGGAATCAAGAACTCGAGAAGAGGAATCGAAAACATGTTGAAGCAACACTTGGCCAAAATTGATGAAGTGGATAGTTCACTGGGGGTAGTTGAAGACGACAGAGGCCTACAATTAAAAAAAAAATATATGCTTAATTTTCTAGTCTAGATGTAATTGCCTAATGTGGAGAAAAAAATTGGTATTTAAAGAAGTAATCACTTTTCAGAACATGGGTAGAATTTTGTAATTCCCAAAAAGATTTAAATGGTAGGTGAAATTGCTTGATTATCAAAAAGAGCCTAAACATGGGTAAATAAGCTTAACCTCCAAGAAATGCAAATCTAAACAGAGAAGATTTCTATAAATAGATTATCAAAATACTAGAAATGGGACTTTTTGTGACGACCCAATTTTTATCATGTCATTATAAATGCTAATCGTTAGGTGTTACTATCGAGTCATTTTATGGTTATGAACATATGACACCCTAAGTTCAAGATCATTCAGAAAGCCCTTAGTCTACTATTAGACTAACAAAAAATAGTAAAATCATATTTCTCAAGAAAAATGCTAATAAACAGAAGAAAAAACACTATAGTCTTGAAGGCTTTACATGGTATTAGGTGTCTTTCAAAACGCTAAACATACTTTGTGGTCTAGGTTGTAGCAAAAAACAGTCTTAGTGTTCAGCGAACATTACCGTTAGTTCCATCTATAGAAACAGTGAAGGAAAGAGGGTGAGAACCTATGGTTTCCGGTAAAGTACCAACAAAAAAAGGTTGTGATAATTATTGGTTCTAGTACAAAGCTTTAGCGTTTAATCATTCCTGCGTATACTAGTTTGATCCTAGGTTCAAAGTCTCGTGTCCCTAGCTTAGCATAATCTTAGTCTTTCTTTAATTATACCACAATCTACAATCTCAGTAAATAAATAGCAGTAATAATAGACAAACATAGAGAAATCACATAGCATAATAATAAAGAATCAAGCACATAACAGTTAACACAGTCACAAAGAATATATGCAAATTGCAAATCATGAAGAATACACATCAAACAACATAATGTGTATCTGTCTTATGTAGGTCATAATCTCACGCATTGATTGACTACTCATAACTCGACGTTATTTGAGAATGAGCCCAAATATGGCTTCTTAATTGTGTATAGTCAGCATACGTGTTTCATGGACGAAATCATTCAAGGCTGTCGACAATCATCAAAGAGCTTGATGCCCCGATATGTTCCCATTGAGAAACAGAGTTTACAATCAAGTGGGTCTCCCCACATTATTTAGGCATTGAACAGGCGAGACAAAACCTCGACCCTACCAAAAAATTATTCATTCACAAGCATCTTGGTGTGGTTAACGTTCATTATTCCATTACATATAGCTTTTAGGATATTTATGTATGTCATACTCTGTTTTATTTTCTAAGGTTGCGGTTGTTTGCAGAGACCGGAACTGAGACCAGGAGATTGGAACTTAATATCATGTTTGATGATTAGAGACTAGAACTAAAGATATTGAACAAAGCCGGAGCAAACAATGTTTCTCGTGCTTATAGTCAAAATATAACTCAAGCTGTCGAGCAAATCTTGAATCGAGCAGGATTGAATATTGGGGTGACAATCAACCTTATTTTATATCCCTTTTTTTTAGATTATGTTTTATAGGATGAACTCCCTATGGGAGTCAAAACCCCTAAATCTCTTACAAAGTTTGTTGAAAAAAGTGGAAAATCGACTATAAAGCACATCACTTGATATTCAGTCGAAATAGGCGAATTGGCGAATAATGAATATTTGAAAATGAGATATTTTTCTTCTTCACTTACAAAGAACACTTTCACTTAGTTTTCAAATTTACAACTTAATTCGATCCATAGTTGGGTTCAATTAGAAAGAAGTTTTCATGATCAATTCCTTAGGAGAGAAATGAAGGTGACTTTGTCCGACTTGTTCATAGTAAATAGAGAAAAAACTGAGTCAATCGATGACTATCTTATCCGGTTCAAGAATACGAGAAATAAATGTTTCACACCTATTTCTGAACCAGAAATAGTCAAGATTTCTATCAACGGGCTCAGTTTCAATATTCGAAAGAAATTGGTAAACCAACAATTTTTTGACCTGGCTCAGTTGGTTGATAAAGTTCAGAAAATTGAGAAGTTAAATAAAGAAAAAGAAGAGTTAGGGTCGAACAAAAGAAAATAAAAAGGTTAACTACGTTGACTGCATGAGTGAAGAAGAGTTGAACAGTGAATCTGCTTTTACTGCATAATTAAAAGATGGACCTCCTTATATGTGTCGATCTCTTAATTCAGCAAAAGAAAAGACTCATTTGTTAGGAGGAAAGAATTATTCTTTCGACCTAAGAAAAGCTTAACAGATTTTCGACATGCTGTTAAACGATAAATAGCTTATACTTCCTGAAGGAAAAATAATGCTATCTATTCCTAAAATTAGAAATAAAAAGTTTTGCAAATTTCATCAAGTTTCTGGACATTATACTAACAATTGTGTTCGTTTCAGGAATTTGATACAAAAGGCATGTGCCAAACTAAATTGCCTCGACACATATTGTGGGGAATAAGTAACAAGTTTATTTTCAAAGCCATGGTCAACTCATGCGGAAGTTCGACAGGAAGGACTTGAGGAGTTAAAGTTTTCGACCATAGCTTATCAAGGGCTTCTGGGTTTTCGATTTGAGGCTGGAGAGAGAATGGAGGTAACCCATAGTGCTCTTTCGACTTGACAGTGGGTTAGGATGATATGAAGAATCATTGTTGTCTTTTATGTTAAATGAGTTATTTAATAAAATGACAAAATGCATCAATAGAATACATACCCTTTGATTTCGATCATAAAAGAGTAAACAGTCAAATGCCTTCAAGAGGAGTTTTGGAAAACTCATAAGGGACAGTGAGTTGAGGTTCGAATACCGATTTGAGCCATAGAATGACAATCCAAAGAGGTCCGAATGGGTTGATTGACGATTCCCCTCATTGAATCTCGCTAACTACTGATACATAAATATTTTATACCCTTTTTCATAACATTTTTCAGTTGTTTTTTATTATATTTTATTAATTTTTATTATATTTACAGCAAAAATCCTCTTTGGATGCTACTTTGAGTTATTTTGGTGTTTTTACGATTTTAAGTGAATTTCGGGCGAATTTGGCAGAGTTTTGTGTAACAACAAAGAAAGGATAGTAGATGCTGTTAATCCTGACCTCCTTGCACTCCAACTAGCATAACATGAGATTCATAGGTCCAATTTACACGGTCTTAACGACGTTAGAAATTTAACTTTCAGAATTTTCCAACGATATATAATAGTTTACACTTTTCTTCTGGAATCACTGCCAAATCTGGCGCTAAACGCCAGTCATGGTCCCAAGAGCGAGATGCCTAGGGGATGGAGGAATAAAAAGATCCCTACTAAAAGCTTCTCACCAAGGATGAGGGTGGTATTCACTGCAAATCCAATCCAGCCTCATACAGTGAACATGATCCTATCTCTTGAGCATATTAAGCTGATCCATAAGAGCGTAGGAGAAGCTCCCAGCAAGGGTTGAGGATTTAAGCCTCTATGACTATCTTCCTCCTTGAAGGAAATGACCGTCAAGCTAGTAACAGTAAAAAAAAATGCTTGTTGGGAGGCAACCCAACCATAAGTATCATTTAGATTATTTCATTTTTATTTTGGTTTTATTTTATTTTATTTTTCATTAATTTTTAAAGTTTTCTTAGGTTTTCTAATGTTTGTGATCATGTACAGCGCTTAGAACAAGGACAGGAAGACTTAGACATAAAAATAGAATACCCTAGAAGATACTCCTGATGGCGCTGGCATTTAGCGCCAAGGGGGGATGTGAGCATTTGGGCATTTTACATCCAAGCTGGACGTTTGCTTGGGAGAATTTAGTCCTCTTGGGGCGTTTTACGTCTATATTGGACGTTTAACGCCACAGAGGAGGTAAAAAAAGGAAAAAAAAAAAGAGTTTTAAATTTAAATTTTTCTTCCACTTCTATCACTTTTATCGTTTTCTTTATGCTCATTTGTGTGCTCTTCATGTCCTTTCCCATTTTCAGTTTTCTTTGCTTGGGGACAAGTAAAATTTTAAGTTTGGTATTGTAGAGCAAGTTCTCGATTTATATTATCATCAATATTATCAAAGGAAGGTGAATCATCTTCATAGAACACAGCCTGGGGAAGGAGTAGCAACCACCATAACTAATGTGGTTAAATTTCATTATCCCTTGCCTTATCTTATCTTCTGTCCTTCAAGCATTTTTTATTTTCCTATTTTCTATTCCTGCTTTAGCATGATCACTAGTAGAATTTTCTTGTTTTCTAGTTTAGTTATTTATTTTATTGTTTACATCTATTTTAAAAACTTATTTTTTTTTAAAAAAGAAAAATTTCATGAAATATTCACTGAGCTTAAAGAAAAATATTTTGAAAAAAAAGTAATAAAATGCATGAAATTTGAGTTATATATCATGAGTTATACATATTTTTTTAATTTTTAAATTATTAATTTTTTAATAAAATTTTTTAATTTTTCAATTATTAATTTTTTAATAAAAAAATGGGCAGAAGAGTATTAGAAATTATATCACAAAACGTATGTAGTTCGAATCAAGGTAATTCAAATTTCCTCTGAAATTGGTCCAATTCTAGTTATGTTGATTACTTGTAATTTGAATTTGATTGCTTTAAAATGAACCTCATTCAAACTACATGAAATTGTCCTTCTAGAAAATTCTTATAACGTTTTTGAATTTGGTAGAATTGTGTAATATATATTTCCATTTGGTTTATATCTATGATTTATCCTAAAAATAGTATTTAAAAAAAAATAAAAAATATATTTATTAATCCTTTTAACCTGATGTTGTTCCCAACAAACTCCTGCAGTTATGAGATTTGATCTATAACTTTGTTCATCAATTTCTTTAATTTGCAATGCAAATCATATTTCTTTATTTGAAGAAACAAACAATAACAGTAACACAATCGAAACTCAATTGTATGCAGAAAATAATAAAAAAGGAAGAGTGAAGAAAAAGGAGAATGTCATCGACGAATTCGCCATGCGCGGCCTGCAAGTTCCTTCGTCGGAAGTGCACACAAGAGTGCATTTTCGCACCATATTTCCCGCCGGACAACCCACAGCGCTTCGCAAGCGTCCATCGCGTCTTCGGCGCCAGCAACATCGGCAAGATCCTCAACGATCTTAGCCCCTGCCAGCGGGAAGATGCGGTGACGTCCCTTGCGTTCGAGGCGGAGGCGCGCCTCGACAGCCCAGTGTACGGGTGCGTCAGACACATCGTCATCCTCCAACAGCGCCTGCACCAAATACAAATGGACCTCCTCCACGCCAAGAGCGAACTCAGCGCCTACATCAACCCACAAGGCATTCAGGGTCCGTTCTCCCCTCATGGAATTCGAGGGCTACCACTTTACCCTCAAGGAAAGCCGCCGTCTTCGTCTGCGGCTCTTTTCGGCCCGCCTTACGGCCCAAATGTTATTCAGTCTTTGATGCCACCATCTTCTGTGCAGCATAATGGAACAATGAATGCTAATGCCGACCTGGATCCAGAGCAGCGCGAGTTGTTGGGGGCAGCACAGCAACATGACATGATGGTCAGAAACTATGAACAGCAGCAGCAGCAGCAGCAGCAGGAGTATCTAAGATACAATGCTGCTACTGGGGTTATTGAACCTGTGGCAGCTGCAAGTCCGGTTTCAGTTGTCACAGCCGACGGTGATGGCCGTGGAAATGGAGTTTTTGCCCAGATGGCTGCACATTCAGGCGGTCAAGGAGGTGAGCTGACACCTTGTTTGGGTTTGGGGACATTTGACAGTGGTGGAACTTATCACCATCAGTTGCAACAAGAACCACCACAACATGGAGGAGTAGGGGAAAATTATGTTGGTCTTGCAAATCGTCATCACTATCCTGTTGAGGCGCAATTCCTGCTCCCATCACAACAACAACAGTCAGAGAGTGAGGACTGTAAGAGTGTCGGCCCTTGTTGATGATTTTTCTGATTTTTTGCAGCTAAATGGTATTTTTTTTTTACCAAAGAAGTTTTAATTCTAAGTATGTTCTTTTTGTTATTGTTATCTGTTTTTGGGTTGATTATAGGATAATGATATTGATGGTAGTTAGTTGTGGCTTTTGCTTATAATAATAAACAGGCGAGAGAGCAAGAAGTAGTTGAGGAAGCTGGTGGCTACTGGTCATGGAATCGGAATAATGATAATATTAATGCATAGATTGCTGGTTTGTAATGAGCAGAAAAGATGATAGTTTTCTTTTTCTTTTTTCTTTTTAATTTTGGTGATAGACTTAATTGAAGGATTTTACCATTCACTTGCTCCTCTTGTTTTTGAGCTTGTCAATTTGATGATGTACTTACATGCATGTGTGCCATGCATGCTACATAAACAAAGATTTTGACTTTTTATTCATGTTAGGTATGCACTATGCTGTGCCTTTAATTTTTGTCCGTTGTGTTAATCTATGATGCTCTAATTTCTTGCCAGGTAAGGTTTATTTAGGTTAGTTGATCATGATTACCTTAATATGACTTAGGCAATAGTTGGATAGATATCTGAATTATGAAGAATTTATTTCTCTGTGCTTAAATTTCTGAGGTTTTTTGCTTTTTGCACATGCCTTTCACAAAATTATTACATTACAAATATTTTCATAACCAGTATTGAATTAAAGACCATAAAAAAAGACTGGGTTTTCCAATGACTCAACCTAAGAATAATAGTTAACAATTATATAAGAAAAACCTGCAAGGCTCTCAATCCCAACATTCATCGTATTAACCTTCTATATACGTTTATAACCCGGCCAATAAAAATCACAACAAATTAAAGTTCTAACCAAATTTAAACATTAATTACTTGCACATGATATAAATATACTGAAATTAATCCTAGCAAAATTAAACATTAATTTCATTAAATTCACAGTATCAATAATAAATTTATAATATGGAAAAGTATAGATAACCAATAATATTTATTAAACACAGAAAAGAAACTATTAAGAAAATGTATAAATAGACAATAGTGAGAGATTATAATAGTTCACTTTTGGCTCTAAAAAGTTATTGGTGGATCCCTATGTCATCATCTTTACAGAAGAAACGGCTTAAATCCAACAAAAGACTTGGATTCTCACCTTCAGAATTGTCTAGATAATATACTTAATAAATCACGACCTCAAAAATCGTATAAATAGGAACATCTGATTGAATAGTAGTGTAAAATTAGTTTATTGTTAATTTTACAAAAATCCATAATGTTGTTAAGATGGTCCTTGCATATTAGGAGTAACTTATAGGAAAGATGTGATCAAAAACACCTTCATTGAATTGAATTAAAGTTAAATCTATGAAATAATGCTACCGCATTGCATAATTTGTATAAACTTTTTCAGTCAACAACTTTATCCAAAATCAAACATGCATGCTTCAATAGCACAAGTATCTATGAGATTGTGTGTATGTGCAAGCAAGAATAACAATAATATTAATGTTGTCAAATAGACTATTGTCATTGAACTTTTGTAAGATTTTGATTCTATGGATAACTTGTTATTATATTTGTTGAACAGGAAAGTTGCAACGGACGTGGAAATGTACTACAATAACCACTTCCTTATGCAGCATGATCTCCTTAGAGAGCTAGCAAACCATCAAAGCAACCAAGAATCGATCGAGCGAAGGAAAAGGCTGGTGATCGACTTGACTCAGAATGGGAAAAATTGTCCCAACTGGTTGGTAGGCCAGAATCAGCCGGGTATCGTTTCTCGCATGCTGTCATTCTTATCTGTAAGGGGGACACAACAACAACAGAAGCAGGAACAAGTCACTGCTCGCATAATGTTTGTTTCAACTGGTATGTTTCTCCCTCTCTGTCCCAATCATGATAAGAATGGTTTTGTCTTGTGTCACATCCACGGTCTTCTGATATTGATGCTATATATATTGTTTGCTTCTCTGCAGATGAAACATTCACTCCTGACTGGTACAACATGAACCATGATGAAACTGAAGTTCTGATTTTAAATATCCATTCAAACAAGTATACATTTCCGGATTTCATTCAGAAAATGAGAAAACTCAAAGTTCTCATAGTCACAAATCAGGGTTTCCATCCTTGTGAATTGAACAACTTTGAGGTACTTGGTTCATTACCATGCTTGAAAACGATTAGACTGGAAAAGGTTTCGATTCCTAGCCTCTGCAAATTTAACAAACTAAGTCTTTTTTAACCTTTATCTTTGGCTATCGTTCTTTTTTAAATTATCATCTCATAAAAGAATAAAGAATAATTCAAAAAAACAAAAACAATAAGATCAATAGCAATTAGATAAATCAAAATACATAAAAAAATAAACAATTATATGATAGAATTAATATGAATATATTTTATAATTTTATCATTAAAAAAATAAAATTAATAT
>NC_029772.3:354741-368336 GCF_000817695.3 Arachis duranensis
AAATGCCATGTTAATTTTATAATTAAATAAAAAATTTTAATTTTTAAGTAATAAAATAAATTTGGTATGAAGCGAATTTTTTATTTTCTCTATTTCGAATGTCTTTTCAAGAAAATATATATCGTTTTAACATGTTTAAAAAGTTTTTTAGAATAAAAAAAGAATTTTATTTCGTTAAAAACTTTATTTTTATCTTGACTCTAACAAATGAGGTCTGCAAGTGAGGCTTCAGTTGAGTGGCTTAATATGTTACATCCGAGTTTAAATTTTGGTGGTGTTCAAGTTCAACTAATAGATAGAACCTTTAAATATGTGTGTGAGAGTGCGATGCCTAGAATTAAAAACGGTTCAATCCATCCGACCAAAAAACAAAAAACAAAAGAGGTTTGTCGCACTAGACCTATTCTGGTGACTAATGGTATATACGTTTTGCTGAAAAGTGTACCGGATTCGAATCCAAGCTATCACTAGGAACTAGGAAGTGATTATATGAAACCCATGAGAAGAGAAAGGTGTATGCATTATAGTGTAATATTAAAAAAAAAAAAAAAAACAAAGTGATGGAAATTTTTGGACTGTATTATTATCTCTTGAACAAATATTAGAAGTCTAATAAAATACTCTCTGATTAAGAAAAATTAGGTAAAAATAGTAGAAGGTAATGAAAAATCTATTGAAAAAGAAATTATAAAATGAAACTAAAGCAGAAATTACATATACATCTTTTCGTATTACAACTTTATGAGAAAGAAAATACAAATAAATCACTCCAAAAAAAAAAAAAAACAAAACATCATTTTTAATTGTTGGTATGGAAGTTTATTTTGACCAAACATGAGCAAGGTCAAAATAGCTCTAGAATATTAAAGCACATGGTATGGAGTCTTGATGGTTCATCTTAACATCATACCAAGAAGCACAAGCTCATATCAAGATTAAAAGAAAGGAAGAAAAATCTCGAATTTGAATGTAGAAGATTAATGTCAAAAGAGGAAGGTAGTTGTAGTAAGATCCAAAGGTTCCGTAACAAGAGTCGAACAAGCACTTTAGAGGTCTAGAAGAGGTTAAAGGAATCAAGAACTCGAGAAGAGGAATCGAAAACATGTTGAAGCAACACTTGGCCAAAATTGATGAAGTGGATAGTTCACTGGGGGTAGTTGAAGACGACAGAGGCCTACAATTAAAAAAAAAATATATGCTTAATTTTCTAGTCTAGATGTAATTGCCTAATGTGGAGAAAAAAATTGGTATTTAAAGAAGTAATCACTTTTCAGAACATGGGTAGAATTTTGTAATTCCCAAAAAGATTTAAATGGTAGGTGAAATTGCTTGATTATCAAAAAGAGCCTAAACATGGGTAAATAAGCTTAACCTCCAAGAAATGCAAATCTAAACAGAGAAGATTTCTATAAATAGATTATCAAAATACTAGAAATGGGACTTTTTGTGACGACCCAATTTTTATCATGTCATTATAAATGCTAATCGTTAGGTGTTACTATCGAGTCATTTTATGGTTATGAACATATGACACCCTAAGTTCAAGATCATTCAGAAAGCCCTTAGTCTACTATTAGACTAACAAAAAATAGTAAAATCATATTTCTCAAGAAAAATGCTAATAAACAGAAGAAAAAACACTATAGTCTTGAAGGCTTTACATGGTATTAGGTGTCTTTCAAAACGCTAAACATACTTTGTGGTCTAGGTTGTAGCAAAAAACAGTCTTAGTGTTCAGCGAACATTACCGTTAGTTCCATCTATAGAAACAGTGAAGGAAAGAGGGTGAGAACCTATGGTTTCCGGTAAAGTACCAACAAAAAAAGGTTGTGATAATTATTGGTTCTAGTACAAAGCTTTAGCGTTTAATCATTCCTGCGTATACTAGTTTGATCCTAGGTTCAAAGTCTCGTGTCCCTAGCTTAGCATAATCTTAGTCTTTCTTTAATTATACCACAATCTACAATCTCAGTAAATAAATAGCAGTAATAATAGACAAACATAGAGAAATCACATAGCATAATAATAAAGAATCAAGCACATAACAGTTAACACAGTCACAAAGAATATATGCAAATTGCAAATCATGAAGAATACACATCAAACAACATAATGTGTATCTGTCTTATGTAGGTCATAATCTCACGCATTGATTGACTACTCATAACTCGACGTTATTTGAGAATGAGCCCAAATATGGCTTCTTAATTGTGTATAGTCAGCATACGTGTTTCATGGACGAAATCATTCAAGGCTGTCGACAATCATCAAAGAGCTTGATGCCCCGATATGTTCCCATTGAGAAACAGAGTTTACAATCAAGTGGGTCTCCCCACATTATTTAGGCATTGAACAGGCGAGACAAAACCTCGACCCTACCAAAAAATTATTCATTCACAAGCATCTTGGTGTGGTTAACGTTCATTATTCCATTACATATAGCTTTTAGGATATTTATGTATGTCATACTCTGTTTTATTTTCTAAGGTTGCGGTTGTTTGCAGAGACCGGAACTGAGACCAGGAGATTGGAACTTAATATCATGTTTGATGATTAGAGACTAGAACTAAAGATATTGAACAAAGCCGGAGCAAACAATGTTTCTCGTGCTTATAGTCAAAATATAACTCAAGCTGTCGAGCAAATCTTGAATCGAGCAGGATTGAATATTGGGGTGACAATCAACCTTATTTTATATCCCTTTTTTTTAGATTATGTTTTATAGGATGAACTCCCTATGGGAGTCAAAACCCCTAAATCTCTTACAAAGTTTGTTGAAAAAAGTGGAAAATCGACTATAAAGCACATCACTTGATATTCAGTCGAAATAGGCGAATTGGCGAATAATGAATATTTGAAAATGAGATATTTTTCTTCTTCACTTACAAAGAACACTTTCACTTAGTTTTCAAATTTACAACTTAATTCGATCCATAGTTGGGTTCAATTAGAAAGAAGTTTTCATGATCAATTCCTTAGGAGAGAAATGAAGGTGACTTTGTCCGACTTGTTCATAGTAAATAGAGAAAAAACTGAGTCAATCGATGACTATCTTATCCGGTTCAAGAATACGAGAAATAAATGTTTCACACCTATTTCTGAACCAGAAATAGTCAAGATTTCTATCAACGGGCTCAGTTTCAATATTCGAAAGAAATTGGTAAACCAACAATTTTTTGACCTGGCTCAGTTGGTTGATAAAGTTCAGAAAATTGAGAAGTTAAATAAAGAAAAAGAAGAGTTAGGGTCGAACAAAAGAAAATAAAAAGGTTAACTACGTTGACTGCATGAGTGAAGAAGAGTTGAACAGTGAATCTGCTTTTACTGCATAATTAAAAGATGGACCTCCTTATATGTGTCGATCTCTTAATTCAGCAAAAGAAAAGACTCATTTGTTAGGAGGAAAGAATTATTCTTTCGACCTAAGAAAAGCTTAACAGATTTTCGACATGCTGTTAAACGATAAATAGCTTATACTTCCTGAAGGAAAAATAATGCTATCTATTCCTAAAATTAGAAATAAAAAGTTTTGCAAATTTCATCAAGTTTCTGGACATTATACTAACAATTGTGTTCGTTTCAGGAATTTGATACAAAAGGCATGTGCCAAACTAAATTGCCTCGACACATATTGTGGGGAATAAGTAACAAGTTTATTTTCAAAGCCATGGTCAACTCATGCGGAAGTTCGACAGGAAGGACTTGAGGAGTTAAAGTTTTCGACCATAGCTTATCAAGGGCTTCTGGGTTTTCGATTTGAGGCTGGAGAGAGAATGGAGGTAACCCATAGTGCTCTTTCGACTTGACAGTGGGTTAGGATGATATGAAGAATCATTGTTGTCTTTTATGTTAAATGAGTTATTTAATAAAATGACAAAATGCATCAATAGAATACATACCCTTTGATTTCGATCATAAAAGAGTAAACAGTCAAATGCCTTCAAGAGGAGTTTTGGAAAACTCATAAGGGACAGTGAGTTGAGGTTCGAATACCGATTTGAGCCATAGAATGACAATCCAAAGAGGTCCGAATGGGTTGATTGACGATTCCCCTCATTGAATCTCGCTAACTACTGATACATAAATATTTTATACCCTTTTTCATAACATTTTTCAGTTGTTTTTTATTATATTTTATTAATTTTTATTATATTTACAGCAAAAATCCTCTTTGGATGCTACTTTGAGTTATTTTGGTGTTTTTACGATTTTAAGTGAATTTCGGGCGAATTTGGCAGAGTTTTGTGTAACAACAAAGAAAGGATAGTAGATGCTGTTAATCCTGACCTCCTTGCACTCCAACTAGCATAACATGAGATTCATAGGTCCAATTTACACGGTCTTAACGACGTTAGAAATTTAACTTTCAGAATTTTCCAACGATATATAATAGTTTACACTTTTCTTCTGGAATCACTGCCAAATCTGGCGCTAAACGCCAGTCATGGTCCCAAGAGCGAGATGCCTAGGGGATGGAGGAATAAAAAGATCCCTACTAAAAGCTTCTCACCAAGGATGAGGGTGGTATTCACTGCAAATCCAATCCAGCCTCATACAGTGAACATGATCCTATCTCTTGAGCATATTAAGCTGATCCATAAGAGCGTAGGAGAAGCTCCCAGCAAGGGTTGAGGATTTAAGCCTCTATGACTATCTTCCTCCTTGAAGGAAATGACCGTCAAGCTAGTAACAGTAAAAAAAAATGCTTGTTGGGAGGCAACCCAACCATAAGTATCATTTAGATTATTTCATTTTTATTTTGGTTTTATTTTATTTTATTTTTCATTAATTTTTAAAGTTTTCTTAGGTTTTCTAATGTTTGTGATCATGTACAGCGCTTAGAACAAGGACAGGAAGACTTAGACATAAAAATAGAATACCCTAGAAGATACTCCTGATGGCGCTGGCATTTAGCGCCAAGGGGGGATGTGAGCATTTGGGCATTTTACATCCAAGCTGGACGTTTGCTTGGGAGAATTTAGTCCTCTTGGGGCGTTTTACGTCTATATTGGACGTTTAACGCCACAGAGGAGGTAAAAAAAGGAAAAAAAAAAAGAGTTTTAAATTTAAATTTTTCTTCCACTTCTATCACTTTTATCGTTTTCTTTATGCTCATTTGTGTGCTCTTCATGTCCTTTCCCATTTTCAGTTTTCTTTGCTTGGGGACAAGTAAAATTTTAAGTTTGGTATTGTAGAGCAAGTTCTCGATTTATATTATCATCAATATTATCAAAGGAAGGTGAATCATCTTCATAGAACACAGCCTGGGGAAGGAGTAGCAACCACCATAACTAATGTGGTTAAATTTCATTATCCCTTGCCTTATCTTATCTTCTGTCCTTCAAGCATTTTTTATTTTCCTATTTTCTATTCCTGCTTTAGCATGATCACTAGTAGAATTTTCTTGTTTTCTAGTTTAGTTATTTATTTTATTGTTTACATCTATTTTAAAAACTTATTTTTTTTTAAAAAAGAAAAATTTCATGAAATATTCACTGAGCTTAAAGAAAAATATTTTGAAAAAAAAGTAATAAAATGCATGAAATTTGAGTTATATATCATGAGTTATACATATTTTTTTAATTTTTAAATTATTAATTTTTTAATAAAATTTTTTAATTTTTCAATTATTAATTTTTTAATAAAAAAATGGGCAGAAGAGTATTAGAAATTATATCACAAAACGTATGTAGTTCGAATCAAGGTAATTCAAATTTCCTCTGAAATTGGTCCAATTCTAGTTATGTTGATTACTTGTAATTTGAATTTGATTGCTTTAAAATGAACCTCATTCAAACTACATGAAATTGTCCTTCTAGAAAATTCTTATAACGTTTTTGAATTTGGTAGAATTGTGTAATATATATTTCCATTTGGTTTATATCTATGATTTATCCTAAAAATAGTATTTAAAAAAAAATAAAAAATATATTTATTAATCCTTTTAACCTGATGTTGTTCCCAACAAACTCCTGCAGTTATGAGATTTGATCTATAACTTTGTTCATCAATTTCTTTAATTTGCAATGCAAATCATATTTCTTTATTTGAAGAAACAAACAATAACAGTAACACAATCGAAACTCAATTGTATGCAGAAAATAATAAAAAAGGAAGAGTGAAGAAAAAGGAGAATGTCATCGACGAATTCGCCATGCGCGGCCTGCAAGTTCCTTCGTCGGAAGTGCACACAAGAGTGCATTTTCGCACCATACTTCCCACCGGACAACCCACAGCGCTTCGCATGCGTCCATCGCGTCTTCGGAGCCAGCAACATCGGCAAGATCCTCAACGATCTTAGCCCCTGCCAGCGGGAAGATGCGGTGACGTCCCTTGCGTTCGAGGCGGAGGCGCGCCTCGACAGCCCAGTGTACGGGTGCGTCAGACACATCGTCATCCTCCAACAGCGCCTGCACCAAATACAAATGGACCTCCTCCACGCCAAGAGCGAACTCAGCGCCTACATCAACCCACAAGGCATTCAGGGTCCGTTCTCCCCTCACGGAATTCGAGGGCTCCCACTTTACCCTCAAGGAAAGCCGCCGTCTTCGTCTGCGGCTCTTTTCGGCCCGCCTTACGGCCCAAATGTTATTCAGTCTTTGATGCCACCATCTTCTGTGCAGCATAATGGACCAATGAATGCTAATGCCGACCTGAATCCAGAGCAGCGCGAGTTGTTGGAACAGCAACATGACATGATGGTGAGAAACTATGAACAGCAGCAGCAGGAGTATCTAAGATACAACGCTGCTACTGGGATTGAACCTGTGGCAGCTGGAAGTCCGGTTTCAGTTGTCACAGCCGACGGTGATGGCCGTGGAAATGGAGTTTTTGCCCAGATGGCTGCACATTCAGGCGGTCAAGGAGGTGAGCTGACACCTTGTTTGGGTTTGGGGACATTTGACAGTGGTGGAACTTATCACCATCAGTTGCAACAAGAACCACCACAACATGGAGGAGTAGGGGAAAATTATGTTGGTCTTGCAAATCGTCATCACTATCCTGTTGAGGCGCAATTTCTGCTCCCATCACAACAACAACCGTCAGAGAGTGAGGACTGTAAGAGTGTCGGCCCTTCTTCATGATTTTTCTGATTTTCTGCAGCTAAATGGTTTTTTTTTTGGCCAAAGAAGTTTTAATTCTAAGTATGTTCTTTTTGTTATTGTATGTGTTTTTGGGTTGATTATAGGATAATGATATTGATGGTAGTTAGTTGTGGCTTTTGCTTATAATAATAAACAGGCGAGAGAGCAAGAAGTAGTTGAGGAAGCTGGTGGCTACTGGTCATGGAATCGGAATAATGATAATATTAATGCATAGATTGCTGGTTTGTAATGAGCAGAAAAGATGATAGTTTTCTTTTTCTTTTTTCTTTTTACTTTTGGTGATAGACTTAATTGAAGGATTTTACCATTGGCTTGCTCCTCTTGTTTTTGAGCTTGTCAATTTGATGATGTACTTGACATGCATGTGTGTGCCATGCATGCTACATAAACAAAGATTTTGATTTTTCATTCATGTTAGGTATGCAGTATGCCTTCAATTTTTTTTCCTTTGTGTTATTCTATGATACTGGTTTACGCTCATACATTCTCAGTCATATTAATTAAATGATAGTATGCAAATGTATCTAATTCCTTGCCAGGTAAGGTTTATTTGGGTTAGTTGATCATGATTACCTTAATATAACTTAGGCATGCAATAGTGGATAGATATCTGAATTGTTAAGAATTTATTTCTCTGTGCTTAAGTTACACAGAGTTTTTTGCTTTTTGCACATGCTTTTCACAAAATTATTACATTACAAAAATTTTCATAACCACTATCGAATTAGAGACCATAATAAAAGACTTGGTTTTCCAATGAATCAACCTAAGAATAATAGTTAACAATTATATAAGAAAAACCTGCAAGGCACTCAATCCCAACGTTCATCGTATTAACCTTCTATATAGTTTATAACCTAGCCAATAAATATCACAACAAATTAAAGTTCTAAGTTCTAACCAAATTTCAACCAATTTTTTATTAAATATCGAAAGCTTTTTGGCCAACAACAATTATTACTTGCACATGATCTAAATATACTGAAATCAATCCTAGCAAAATTAAACATTAATTTCATTAAATTCACAGTATCAATAACAAATTTACAATATTTAACAAACACGGAAGGAAACCATCAAACCATTAATCCAATTTGATTAGGAATACTTCCATCATAACAAGTTATCAATACCAAATGAATCATTAAAAAGTTAAAGTATGATTCATGATGTACTTTATCGAAAAACTGCTTCTGCAACTGATTTGCTGTAGAAAATTCTGGAACTAATGTATACCCAGTGAAGAATCAAATCAGTGTTAAAGGATATGCATCATAATGAAGAATAATTTCAGCATACAAAGACACAAAGTTCAATAGAAATGATGCGCTCATATCAGTAGAACTATGAGTAGGTATGAACTACATACCATAACTATAAATCTTCTTTATAGAATAGTGTTATAATTCTACTTCGAAAACACAACTAATTAGACCGTGTTTATTTGAACGTTAACGATTTCATACCATTTGTCTCAAATGACATCCATTATAAAAGACTAAACACCCTGCAGATCATGAAAAGTTTAAGCACTAAGAGAAAAGATATATGGGGTAAGCAAGGAACAAATAAAATGGTTTCCTCTTTTTAATTAATTATGTACATATACTAAAATGATTTTATTATAAATACTCGTTAATAATTTGTCATTTAATTAATACATTAGTCTAAGAATTATAATTTGCACTCAAAGCACCTAATAAAATTCAACAAACTCGTATAGTTATGAGATTTGATCGATAATTTTGTTCATCAATTTAGGTAAATTGAATTTCAAATCATATTCTTTATTTCACGAAACAAAACAATAATAGTAACTGATGTGGACCATAAACCTCGGCCCAAACAAACACAACGGCAATAGCTAAGAATCAGGTAACAGATCATCCAATAATAGAAAAAAATCCTAAAAAAGTAACCACGAAGAAATCTGCGGGAGAGTACAAGATATCAGATGCTGAGCAGTGAGCACAAGGGTCTCTCTATCTATTTAAACAACACCAAAGCAACCGAGTAAACACACAGAAACACAACGCAGAAAAGGATAAAAAAGAAAGAAGAATGTCATCGACGCCTACACCATGCGCGGCATGCAAGTTCCTTCGTCGGAAGTGCACACCGGAGTGCATTTTCGCACCGTACTTCCCAGCGAACAACCCAGAGCGCTTCGAATGCGTCCACCGGTAATCCTATTTGTTGCAAGCACTGACCCGGATCCAGATCCAATTCCACAACTCAATCCAAGTGAAAGTTCTGAAGTCTCAAATGAAGGAATAATAGAAAAAGGCCCAATTAAAAGTGGAAGAGAGAAGAAGGCCCCTGTTTGGGCTAAGGACTACCATATGGGAAAATGAGGGTGAGAGTACACTAGGAGTACACTAGAGATACACTAGGAATGTAGGAGAAGAGTTAGTTACGACGCAATAGGATATAGGAGAAGTGGGAGGAATAGAGTGAGTCTATTCCCTGGACTCGAAGGAAGGGAGTGCTACTGCTGTAATCGCATTCATAATAATCAATTCTCTATCTCATACCTTCTTTTATTTTTCTAAGCCTTGTTACACTAAATCTGAATTTTGTGTTGTGAATTCCAATCCTAACACTGTTGTAGCTTCAAATTGATGTTTGATAACGTTATGCTCACTTCAAAGCAACCACCTTTTGTTTTGGTTTTGTCACAATCTTCCCCTAAATAGGAAATAGTTAAATATTAAAGTGTTATTTATGTGTCAAGGTTGTTGGCAAATTTGCACTTTGAATTGAGCTTGTTTGTACTTGTTAAGATTGCTATAAGTATATAGTTATCTATTTTTAGACGGTGTTCTTTTGATAGAAAATTATTTGTCACTTATATTGAATATTGATTGATCATGTTCAATTGATGTGTAGTTTAGGAATAGGAGTTTAATAACAAAAAATATAATGTATATGTAATCCATTAGGCATTAGCACATATATTGTATATATTGTGAACATCAGAATTTTGTATGCCCTTACAATCGGTTTCAAAGTATATGTATATATTGTTTGAATTTGGATTTGTGCTTGAGAACTTTGTTTTGTTGAAGTATTTAATAATTAGATTTTATGGTTTTTTATTCAGAATGTGGTAGCCGATCGTGATGTTCTCATGTCAGAGTCTATAAAGCATTCAACTTCTATATTACTTTCTCTGATGATGAAAATAAGGCTCAATGTCAATACTGTTTAAAAGTGTTCAAATGCGGAAATAGAACAAAAAGATATTAGATTTATTTTTTCATATATGATTAAATTTGCTTATGTTTATGTTTATGCGAATGCTTATGTTTATGTTGGTTTGTTTGAGGAGGATATTGGTGTCAACAATTATAGCAGTTGCAATGCCATTTTTTAGTTTCAATGAAATTATATCAACAGTAAATTTCTTGTATAGTTTGGAGATGCTATTGGAATTTGCATCTTCTTTAGTTCAGGAGAAAATTTCCATCATTGAAGAGGCCTTTTGAAGTGCCATTGAAAATGAAGGGTATGATCCTAATGTGCCTTATACCTTCTTTGCTTTTAGTGTATTGATAAGTGTTGCCAGCAAAAATTTAGAAAAGTAATTATTATTTACAATGGAAGAGATTTTATTATTTACACGTTACTTGTATTATTTAAAAAAAATAATTTTTAGATTAAAAAATTAATTAAAAAAAAGATAAAAATTTGAGTTTTTACATGTAAAAAAATTAATTTTTGTGTGAAAAACATTTTTTAGGTGTAAAAATCAATTTTTTTTTTTGTATAAAAACCGGTTTTGAGAGGAATGTTCCCGTTTTACTACTTGTATGTGCTTCATTTTTCCAATTAAGGTTGGTTTTCGCCTTGTTTATTTTGTTCTTGGCTGGATAATGTGTTTCTTGGTTTGAATTCATTTTTGCTGATTTGGTGATGATTCTTTATTTATTTGATGGTGTCGTATTCGTTTGAGAATTTGTTTCTTTCTTAAACTTTTATTGTTGCTTTTCTTGAACTTTTTTTGTTGTCGTTGAGAAACTGAGTGGAATTTTACTTTGTGTTGCCCCCAAATGGTTCTATGTTTTCCATTGAAGATGGACCACTTTCGTATCTGTATGTTTGTTTGGCATCGAAGGGTTATAAGAACAGTGACATTCTTAATTAATGACAATCCAACTTCGTTTAATTTTGTGTAAATGCTTATGTTGTTATGTTTGTCCTGCGGACTTGTAGTAATAATCTTCTTTTATTGTATTATAAGTATAAGTTTTATGTTTCGGTCAATAATTCACATGTCCTCTAATAGTGTAACCTGATTGAACCGTGTAAGCTCTTCTTTTATTTTTACCCTATGAAATTTTGTTTCCTTCCTGATTGATTGGTGTTTGCAGAATAGTTTGTACTGTTTCTTAATTAAAGTTATCTTGTATGGCTAAGAGATGACTAGTTTATAGGAAGAAGACGTATTCCATATGCTTCCAAATTTTCCAAAATGCCTTTCTAGGGGTTTCGAACCCTTATCCCAAGTGATACAAAAAAGATATTTATACCACTAGACTGCAATACTTATTATATATACAAATTATAATATATATATCAATCTTCTATTTTACTTATATTCAATTTATTTTAATTTTAAAGTCACCCACTTTAAAATTAATTATATTTTATTTAACTATAAATTTTATTAAATATATACAAATTAAAAAGATAAAAAAAATTTATTAATCACAATTTTTTTTATGATTATATGATATCTATTAATATTATTTTTTCAATAAATACTTGTAGTATATAATAATAAGTAAAGACTCACATGCAATTGTCTTCATATGAAGTTAATAGTTGAAAAATTTTAGATGATATTTAGTCAAACTTGTTAAATCATCTAACTGTTCTTAAATATCAACTTCACATGAAAACAACTGTATGCGAGTTTTTACCTATAATAATATAATAATACAATAAATATAAACTAATTAATAAAGTATTAAAATTTGAAAATGATAATTATTTTTATAAAAACAAAATAAAAGTACTTATAATAAAAAAATAATTAAATTTTATATAATTGTTTCAGTTCGACCAGTAACTCACTGATTGAACCAATGACCCATTGATCTAGTGACCAAATAACCTTACACCAGTTCAGTTCTGACGTCCATTAAGCTGGTGTGGATTTCTTTTGATTTTCGAAAATTTTTTTTTGGTTTTCTAAAAATTTTAAGTTTGGTGTTCTTTTCATATTCTTGAGTTCTTTCAGTCTTTAAATTTTGTTCTTTATGTTCTTGTAATGCAAAGTAGACTTGTAATTACGTTGCCCAAAAGATATTTTTTATGTTTGGGTCTCGCAAGTAAGTGGACAAACTTCAATAAATTACTATAGTTTCTATTTTTTCTTTTCCTAATACTGGTCCAATATAAATGGTTATAAATTTGTGAAACAAAACTTTTTCTCCAACAACAAACAACAACAAAGCCTTGTCCCACTAAGTGGGGTCGGCTACATGAATCAAACGACGCCATTGTGCTCTGTCATGTATCATGTCTACAGAGAGATCGTTTACATGTAGATCTCGTTTGACCACCTCATGGATGGTCTTCTTAGGTCTTCCTCTGCCTTTCGCCCTTTGTCCATCTTCCATCTCATCCACCCTCCTGACTGGATGTTCTATTGATCTTCTTCTCACATGTCCAAACCATCTGAGACGCGATTCAACCATCTTTTCCACAATAGGTGCTACTCCAACTCTCTCCCTTATATCTTCATTCCTTATTTTATCCAATCGCGTATGACCACTCATTCATCTCAACATCTTCATCTCTGCCACACTCAGCTTATGTTCGTGCTCCCCTTTAGCCGCCCAACACTCCGTACCATACAGCATAGCCGGTCTTATGGCGGTGCGATAGAATTTACCTTTAAGTTTTAAAGGCACTTTTTTGTCGCATATAAAACCAGATGCACTCCGCCATTTTGACCAACCAGCTTGGATCCTATGATTTACATCCTGTTCAATCTCTCCATTATCCTGTATGATACACCCAAGATACTTAAAACTTTTAACTTTTCTTAGGATGTTTTCTCCAATCTTCACCTCTATATTGGGTTTTTCCCTTCTCAGACTGAACTTACATTCCATATATTTCATCTTGCTACGGCTTATGCGCAGACCATACACTTCTAAAGCTTCTCTCCATAACTCCAACTTCTTATTTAGGTCTTCCCTTGACTCTCCCATAAGGACGATATCATCGGCAAACAGCATGCACCATGGCACAGGCTCTTGGATGTGCTTTGTGAGTACTTCCAAGACTAATGTGAAAAGGTATGGACTTAAGGATGATCCCTGGTGTAATCCTATACCAATAGGGAATTCCTCCGTCACACCACCTTGAGTCTTCACACTAGTTGTGGCCCCCTCATACATGTCTTTAATTGCCTGAATATATGCGATCCTTACTCTCCTCTTTTCTAAAACCTTCCATAAGACCTCCCTTGGTACC
>NC_029772.3:368541-369298 GCF_000817695.3 Arachis duranensis
TGTTACTTGTGTCTCTTTTCTCAACCTCCATTCTATCACCCTTTCCCATAACTTCATAGTATGACTCATAAGCTTAATCCCTCTATAGTTTTCACAACTTTGTATATCCTCCTTATTCTTGTAGATAGGTACCAATGTACTCTTTCTCCACTCATCAGGCATCTTCTTTGACCTTAAAATCTCATTAAAAAACTTGGTTAACCAGTTGATGCCTTTTTCTACAAGGCCCTTCCAAACCTCAATTGGGATATTATCAGGTCCTACTGCCCTGCCATTTTTCATATGCTTTAGAGCCTCTTTTACCTCGAAGTCTCGAATCCTTCGATAGTAGCCAAAGTTTTGATCTTCTTCCCTTGTGCATAATCGACCAAGGCTCGGAAGAATCTTCTGTCCCTCATTAAATAACTCGTAGAAGTAGCTCTTCCACCTTTCATTAATCTTCTCCTCTTGAGCCAACACCTCTTCATCCTTATCCTTTATGCACTTAACCTGATCCGAATCTCTCGTTCTTCTTTCCCGACTCTTTGCGATTCTATATATACCTTTTTCTCCTTCTTTCGTGCCCAAAGACTGGTAGAGACCTTCATATGCTCTTGTTTTTGCTTCACTTACAGCCACTTTTGTCTCTTTCTTAGCCGCCTTATATTTTTCCCAGTTATCTGCATTGCGGCATAAAGACCACTCTTTAAAGCATTCCCTTTTTATCTTTATCTTTTCTTGTATACTCGCATTCCACCACCAAGACTCCTTGTCTCTT
>NC_029772.3:369453-413697 GCF_000817695.3 Arachis duranensis
TCTTAGGAAGCTTCTTTGTTCCTCACCTTTCATCCGCCACCACCTCGTCCTTGGATTCTTCGTATGATGTCTTTTCCTCAATTTTTGCTCAACGCGAAAATCCATGACGAGCACCCTATGTTGTGTTGTCAAACTCTCTCCCGGAATAATTTTACAGTTAATGCAAAATTTTCGGTCGACTCTGCTCAGCAAGAAGAAGTCGATTTGAGATCTTGTCATGTCACTCTTATAGGTTATAAGATGTTCGTCTCTCTTTTTAAAACATGTACTTGCGATGAGAAGATCAAAGGTTGAGAAAAAGTCCAAAATAGTTTTACCTTCGGCATTGATCACCCCGAAACTATGGCCTCCGTGAATACTCCCATATCCAGTCACTTCTCTCCCAACATGGCCATTTAAATCTCCTCCTAAGAAAATCTTACCTCCCAAAGGTATGCCTTGAACCAAACTCTCTAGATCCTCCCAAAACCTTATTTTGTGTTGTTCGTCCGAACCCACTTGCGGTGCATAGGCGCTAATCACATGGAAAGCACCTCCCTCCACCACAAGTTTGATAGAGATGATCCGATCTCCCACCCTCTTGACATCCACTACGTCCTTCTTCCACTGCTTATCCACAATTATTCCAACCCCATTCCTATTCTTCACCTTTCCTGTATACCAAAGTTTGAAACCAGAAGTATCCAACTTCCTAGCCTTTGCACCAACCCATTTTGTTTCTTGTAGGCACATAATGCTAATCTTCCTCCTTGTCATGGTGTCCACCACCTCCATGGACTTTCCTATTAGAGTGTCTATGTTCCATGTCCCAAATCTCAACCTTCTGTCGCTTCGACCTTTACCTTTTACTTTGTGAACTAGCTTATTTACCCTCGTCCATTTACGAAAACGCGAGAACCCTTACTTATTCATTTACTGAAATTAGTTATCTTTTGTGAAAAAAAAAATATGTTTAGAGAAAAATTTATAATTTAATTCTAATAAATAAAAAATTATTTTTAAATTAGGACTCTTTCACGAAACACAATATAATATTGGAAGGGCTCTTAGATGATCATGCTTCTCGATACAAAGTTAGTCGTTCTCTTTTTTTGTGTGTTAAAATATACAACCAATCAAAAGATTATATAGTGGAGGAATATGTTCTAAAAGATGCACTTTCAAAAGCATAAAAATTTTATTAATTTAATTATTTTTTCTTTATTATAAGCACTTTTATTTTGTTTTTATAAAAATAATTATTATCAAATTTTAATACTTTATTAATTAGTTTATATTTATTGTATTATTATATTATTATAGGTGAAAATTCACATACAATTATTTTTATGTAAAGTTGATATTTAAGAACCGTTAAATGATTTGACAAATTTGACTAAATATCATCTAAAATTTTTCAACGATTGATTTTATATGAAGACAATTGCATGTGAGTCTTTACCTATTATTATATACTACAAGTATTTATTGAAAAAATAATATTAATAGATATCATATAATCATAAAATGGTTTCCTCTTTTTAATTAATTATGTACATACACTAAAATGATTTTTTTTTATAAATACTCGTTAATAATTTGTCATTTAATTAATACATTAGTCTAAGAATTATAATTTGCACTCAAAGCACCTAATAAAATTCACTGAGTTCAATTAGCCAATAATATCATTAAAAAATTGTGTGTCAATCGAGCTCTTTTACATCCAATGAGCTAAGTTCAGATTACTGATTCAATAACACATGCTCTTCCTAACAAGTTTTTATTCTAAATGAAATGAAAAGTTAAAAAAAAATCATGTTTAAAACTTAAATGAGTCAATAATACCAACCTCCTGTGTGTTGCGGTCATTATATTTTTCACGAGGTTATTTTGCCCCTTATGTAGACTTTAAGACTTGGATTTTTTATGTACATTTTGCTGTGTTCCGTTTATGCTTTTGCCACATTGAATTCTTCTGACAGTGAATGAGGCAGTGAGTAGCTATTGTCTCAGTTTAGAGCAGACAGATGGGGCAAGTTTCGGAGACTGCTAAAAATCTGGTATGGATTTTGTGTTTCACTAACAATCCTCCATGCATTGTTTTTCAGATAATTACTCTAACTTTAGTTGGACATTTCACATTATAGATTGATTTCCACAGCAGCTTGTTCTGGAAGTATGGTGGCAATGTCTCAATAGGGTGTGGAAGAATTGGAAGCTAGTAGTGTAACCTGATTGAACCGTGTAAGCTCTTCTTTTATTTTTACCCTATGAAATTTTGTCTCCTTCCTGATTGATTGGTGTTTGTAGAATAGTTTGTACTGTTTCTTGATTAAAATTATCTTGTATGATCTGTTTTTTCCATATTCCATCCTCTGCTATGAGCTGACCTACCCACCCAAGATTAGAACTTTGTTGTAGTGTCTGACTTTCTGATATGGCAGGATGGTTTTTAATCCATCTTTCTCCAAAAATTTCAACTATTGAGTTCTTGCCGACCTTCCAAACTATTCCTTTCTCTAGGACATTCTTACTTTCTATTAAGCTTCTCTAACCCCATAAGGGGTTCTAACCAATCTCAACCTCTAAGAAGAAAGAGGACCTGAAATATTTACTTTTCAACACTTTAAATATTAGGAAACCAGTATTAGTAACCAACCTTCATCCATGGTTAGATTAAAGGCCTTGAGGTCCTTAAAATTCAATCCTCCTTGTTTTTTTATCTCTGCATAAGGTATCCTATTTTATCCAGTGCATTTTCCTCTCATCCAGTTTTTGGCCCTACCAAAATTGCATGAGTTGCTTTTGAATATCATCAATAAGAGTTTCAGGCAGTTTAAAGCAGCTCAAAGTGTAGATGGATGGAAATGGCTGTGTCCACTAACTTAATTAGCACCTCTCTTCCACTAGTCAAAGAGATTTTGCTTTTACTACTAGAGTTTTGATACCACCTTATCTCTAATGTAACTAAAAGTCTCTTTCTTGGAGCGTTGAATGACCGAAGGCAATCCCAAATACTTATCCTGCGAACCAACATGACAGACACCCAAAATAGCAGATAAAGAATCACGAGTCTGGTGAGGTATGTTTTGACAAAAGAATACAAAAGACTTATTTAGATTTATCAGTTGTCCGCTAATGTCCTCATAGGTCTGAAGGATCTCTAGAACTTTGTAACATTTTGCATTAGTTGCCTTACAAAACAAAATTGAGTCATTTGCAAAGAAAAGGTGACTGATTGTTGTGACATTTCGAAATCACCCAACTTGAAGAGCATTGTACAGACACTATTTGAACACTGTGGACACCGGGCACCCGAGTTTCAAACCGATGAAGAGGCAATTAACCGGTTGGGGAACTTGCTGAGACATGTTGGGGATAAAGGTAGACCAATATTATTGGTCCTGGATGATGTATGGTCTGGCACAGATTCAATTGTTGAAAAGTTCAAATTCTCCACCATTCCAAATTACAAGATTGTAGTTACTTCAAGATTTGCATTTCGCAGATTCCATACTCAGTTCCACTTGAAACCACTTGGTGATGATGATGCCGTATCCCTCTTCCATCACTTTACACAAGCCAAAGACACTCACTCTTATAAGCCTGATGAAAATCTTGTCCATGAGGTGCACTTTCTTACCTTGAGTCTTGAGATAATAGAAAGTTGTAAATTCAGGATCAATTTAGTCATCTCCAAAAGTCACGGACTATTTTGATGAGCGCCAAAAATTTCAGGGATCAATCTAAGCATTACCTCTAATAAAAAGTCATATTGTGAAATATAATTTTATTATATTCTTTGACCTTCTAATATTTTTTGTCTAAGCATATAATGTGTTACCGGAACATTGTAACCAAGAATTGTTGATTTGTTTCATGCTGCACTGGCATATTTACAATTTATTTATTGGCTCTTCTTTGGTTTTCATGAAACACAGATAGTGAGAGGTTGTAATGGTTCACCTCTGGCTCTAAAAGTTATTGGTAGATCCCTGTGTCATTATCCTTATGAGTTCTGGCAAACAATGAAGGAACGGCTTAAATCCAACAAAGACTTGGATTCTCACCTTCAGAATTGTCTAGACAAAGTGGAAGATGACAAGAGAAGGAGTGTTTCATGGCTTAAAATTTTTTATTAGTATTTTGGTTAATATAATTTCTGTTAGTGTTTTATTCTGATTTAGGGTATTGATTTGGATTAGGGATTTAGTTAATATAATTTCTGTTAGTGTTTTATTTTTCTTATGTGTTTTGTTCTGATTTAGTGTATTAATTTGAATTAAAAATTTGGTTAATATAATTTCTGTTAGTATTTTGTTCTTTCTATGTGTTTTGTTCTGATTTAGTGTATTGATTTAGTTTAGGAATTTGGTTAATATAATTTCTGTTAGTGTTTTGTTAGAATGTTAGAAAAAAAATAATAAAATTTATATTAATAATAATAATGCTGAAAAATGATAGTGTTTTTAGCTTTTTAATTTTTATCTTTGGCTATCTTTTTTTTAATTATCAAATCATAAAAGTCATAAAAGAATAAAGATCAATTCAAAAAAACGAAAACAGTAAGATGAATAAAAATTATACAAATTAAAATATATAAGAAAAACATAAATAATTATATAATAGAATTAATATGAGTAATCCTGCTAGTGCTTATTTTTAGCGCTATAGGAAAGAAATCAACCTTGTGATTTTGTTTGGTTTAATTATTTTATTAGTCTAAATATTTTCATCAATTTTTTGGGTAGTGTTCATACCCTAACCCAATGCAAAGGCCCAGGTCCAACTAAAAGGCCTAATCTGAAGGGTTAAGCCTAGCTAAGTACCGACCTCCACATAAGTAGTCGGTATAAACCACGACTTGGTCCAAAGAAGTCGGATGTGAGATTAGCTGGCAGATAAACACTCATTCAAATGAGTAACCGCCCCTAAAATCTCTCTAACCGCTTCATAAAGCCATATCTTAACCTCCCCAAGATAATGGGGACGGTTAACACCCTAAAGATACGGCACTACTCCAACGGTGGTTATTGGCTCACCATTATAAATACACTGACACCCCTCCGGTATCTCTAAGTCCAATACTCTCTAGGCCTGCTCACACTCTTGCTAACTTAGGCATCGGAGTGTCTTTGCAGGTACCACCCCCCATTCACTCGCGAGCACAAGTCGGACGGAGCCTCCCGAGTTGCAGATCCATCCGGAGTTCTCCTCCTTCACACACTTGGGCCGCCAAACGCTATCCGCAGTATTGATCTCCGGTTACCTACCGTAACATTGGCGCCGTTGCCGGGGACCCGAGAGATCATCCATCGATGGCGGACAGATCCCACGAAGAAGGCCATGTGGAGACAGATTCTGAACAAGAGAATCTAGACATGGGCAATGACAATGAAGACCTGGCCCAACACCAGGAAGATGACAATCAACACAGAGAGGGTACCTCCGAAGTGAAGAATCCGAAGGTAAACTCCTCAGATGGGCGTGGATCAGAAAAAGGCGGACCATCCCACGTAGCTGAATTGATGGGACTAGTCCATAGCCGCCTGGAACAGTTGGAGCAAGAGCGAGAGAAACAAAAGGAAACTGAAAAATACCTTAAAGAGGAGATGGAGCGGCGAAAAGAGCTAGAAAGAAAACTCTTACAGCTAGAATCCTCCCTCAAGGGTCACAACTCTCGCGATGAGCAAGAAGATCAACTCTCGGGCGGAGAAGATCCTTTCAGTGAGGACATAATGAGGGCAAAAGTTCCGAGGAACTTCAAAAGCCCTGATATGGACCTCTATGACGGAACCACGGATCCAAAGCATCATCTCAGCAACTTTAAAAGTCGGATGTATCTAGCTGATGCCTCCGACGCTACGAGATGCAAGGCTTTTCCAACCACTTTATCGAAAGCAGCGATGAAGTGGTTCGATAGCCTTCCCCCGAGATCCATCACTAGCTTTGAAGACCTCTCAAGGAAGTTCTTGATGAGGTTCTCTATTCAGAAAGATAAGGTAAAACATGCACCGAGTCTCCTGGGAATTAAACAGGAGGTCGGAGAACCCCTGCGAGCCTATATGGAAAGGTTCAACAAAGCATGTTTAGAGATCCAAGACCTGCCCACAGAGGCGGTCATAATGGGGTTAGTCAATGGACTCAGAGAAGGCCCCTTCTCACAGTCCATATCCAAAAGGCACCCCGTTTCTCTAAGTGATGTACAAGAAAGGGCCGAAAAGTACATCAACATGGAAGAGAACGCAAAATTAAGAGACCTGAGTTGGCGACCTGGACCCCCTCCCTCATCTAAGGAGAGGGAAAGGGAAGTCAAGAAGAAGGAAGAAATCGGTCTCGAGAGGCCCAGAAAATATCACTCTTATACTCCTCTAAAAACTTCTATAGTGGACGTATACAGAGAGATTTGCCACACTGAAAGGCTGCCACCCCCTAGACCTATTAAAAATAAAAAAGGGGGAAGCCACAGCGACTACTGCGAGTACCATAAAATATATGGTCACTCCACCAACGACTGTTACGACCTCAAAAATGTGATAGAAAAGCTGGCTAGAGAAGGCCGGCTTGATAGATATCTCATGGAGAGGTCGGACACCCATGGAAAGAGAAAGCGAGACGATGTGGACAGAAGAGATCCGCCGCCGCAGACTCCAGAGAGACATATCCATATGATCTCAGGAGGATTTGCGGGAGGAGGAATCACCAAATCTTCTCGCAAAAGACATCTTAAAAGAGTCTATCAGGTCGGGGAAGAAACACCCGACCTCCCCACCATCTCATTCACAAAAGAAGATGGGCAAGGAGTAATTCCCGGGCATGATGATCCCGTGGTGATAACCATGATCCTAGCCAATGCCCATCTCCACAGAACCCTAGTAGACCAAGGAAGCTCGGCAGACATCCTTTTCAAGCCCGCCTTCGACAAGCTAGGGCTAGATGAAAAAGAATTGAGAGCCTACCCCGACACCCTATACGGATTAGGGGATACGCCAATAAAACCACTGGGATTCCTACCCCTTCACACCACTTTTGGAAGAGGGAAAAAATCAAGAACTCTGAGCATAGACTTCATAGTCATTGATGAAGGGTCAGCCTATAATGCCTTAATCGGCAGAATTACCCTTAATCGGCTCGGAGCAGTGGTATCCACTCCCCACCTCTGCATGAAATTCCCGACCTCGGTGGGAATAGCAACGGTGAGGGGAGATCAAAAATTGGCGAGAAAGTGCTACAACGAAAGCCTAAATCTGAGAGGAAAAGGCAAAGAAGTCCACACCATAGAGCTAGGCGGCACAAGGACCAGAGAAGAGCTGCGACCCCAACCGGGAGGAAAAACCGAGGAGATACAAGTCGGTGAGGAGGAAGGAAAAAACACTTACATAGGAGCCAACCTAGGGGAAGCCCTAAAACAAAGGTTGGGTGAGCTCCTAAGAGCTAATTCCGATCTCTTCGCGTGGAAGGCTTCCGACATGCCCGGGATTGATCCCGAGCTCATGTCCCACAAGCTCTCGGTTTACCCAGGATCCCGACCTGTACAGCAAAGAAGACGCAAGCTCGGCCCAGAACGAGCCTCAATAATAGAAGAGCAAGTACAGGCACTCCTGGAAGCCGGCTTTATCAGAGAGGTCAAATACCCAACGTGGCTAGCCAATGTGGTGCTAGTCAAAAAACAGAATGGTAAATGGAGAATGTGCGTCGACTATACCGATGCTACGTGGTCATGCCATTCGGACTGAAGAATGCAGGAGCCACGTATCAAAGGCTGATGAACAAAGTGTTTTCCCCCCATATAGGGAGCCTAATGGAAGTATACGTCGACGACATGTTAGTAAAAACCAAGCAAGAAGTCGACCTCTTATCCGACCTCTCACAAGTCTTCAACACTATAAGGTTGCATGGGATGAGACTAAATCCCGCAAAATGCGCCTTCGCGGTGGAAGCAGGGAAATTTCTAGGGTTCATGCTAACACAAAGAGGGATTGAGGCCAATCCCGACAAATGCAGAGCCATTCTAGAAATGAAAAGCCCGACTTGTTTGAGAGAGGTTCAACAGCTCAATGGCCGACTTGCAGCCCTCTCCAGATTTTTGGCAGGATCGGCACTAAAATCCCTTCCACTATTTTCCTTATTAAGGAAGGGATGCCAATTTGAATGGACCTCGGAATGCGAGGAGGCGTTCCAAGAGTTCAAAAGATTCCTAAGTCAACCTCCTATCTTGACACGACCAATACCGGGAAAAGACCTCGTCCTATACCTATCCGTAGCAAACAAGGATGTCTCATCAGCCCTGATCAGAGAAGACGAGGTCGGACAACACCCGGTCTACTTCATCAGTAAGGTCCTACAAGGCCCTGAACTAAGGTACCACAAACTAGAAAAGTTTGCCTACTCCTTGGTGATAGCCTCACGAAGGCTTCGACCTTACTTTCAAGCTCACACAATAAGAGTCCGCACGAACCAACCCATGAAGCAAATCCTCCAAAAGACGGATGTTGCGGGAAGAATGGTTCAATGGGCAATAGAGCTCTCTGAGTTCGATTTGAGATATGAAACTCGAACAGCAATCAAAGCCCAATGCCTCGCCGACTTCGTAGCAGAACATGCAGGAGATCAAGAGGAAAAGCCAACTACATGGGAACTCTATGTAGATGGATCCTCCAACAAAACAGGGAGCGGCGCAGGCATAATATTGGCAGATGAAAGAGGAATCCAGATAGAGGTCTCCTTAAAATTTGAATTCCCGGCTTCAAACAATCAGGCAGAATATGAAGCCTTGATAGCCGGATTAAAGTTGGCAGAAGAAGTCGGTGCTACAAAAATATTGATATATAGCGACTCACAGATGGTGACCTCCCAGATAAGCGGAGAATATCAGGCAAAGGACCCCAATATGAAGAAATACTTGGAGAAAACCCTGGAGCACCTCGGGCACTTTGCGGAAACCGAGATTAAACACATAACTCGGGATCTAAATAGCAGAGCTGATGCCCTATCCAAGTTAGCAAGCACCAAACCCGGGGGAAACAACAGAAGCCTGATTCAAGAAACCCTCCAAGAGCCCTCGGTCTCAAAAACAGAAGATGAACAAGAGGTACTTGAGGTAGTCGGTTTAAACCTCGGATGGATGAATCCCTTAGTCAAATACCTGAAATTCGACATCCTCCCCAAGGACGAGAGGGAAGCTAAAAAGATCCGAAGGGAAGCACAACATTATACTTTGGTGAGAAATGTCCTTTACAGAAGAGGGATATCAACGCCATTACTAAAGTGCGTACCGACCTCGAGAGCCACCGAGGTGTTGGAGGAAGTACATAGTGGGATCTGCGGAAACCATCTCGGAGCAAGGTCATTGGCCAGAAAAGTAATCCGAGCAGGATTCTATTGGCCGACCTTGCAGAAAGATGCCACAGACTTTTACCTTAAAAAAAGATTCCACAGAATTTGTGAAAAAGTGCCAACCATGCCAAATGCATGCAAACTTCCATGTAACCCCTCCTAAGGAGCACATTAGTATAACTTCCCCATGGCCTTTTGCAAAATGGGATTGGACTTGCTAGGACCATTCCCCCAAGCGTCGGGGCAAGTAAAGTATCTAATAGTGGGAGTGGATTACTTCACAAAGTGGATAGAAGCAGAACCATTAGCCACTATCACCGCTCAAAGAAGTCGCAGGTTCCTCTATAAAAACATCATCACAAGGTATGGAATACCTTATTCCATCACCACAGACAATGGAACCCAATTTACCGACGCCACCTTCAGAAACCTGGTAGCCAGTATGAAAATCAAACATCAATTCACCTCGGTGGAACACCCACAAGCCAATGGGCAAGCCGAGGCAGCTAATAAAGTCATACTGGCAGGATTAAAAAAGAGACTACAGGAAGCAAAGGGAGCTTGGGCTGAAGAGCTCCCTCAAGTGCTATGGGCTTATAGGACAACCCCCCAATCCGCCACGGGAGAAACACCCTTCCGACTAGTCTACGGCGTGGAAGCCATGATTCCAATAGAAATCAATGAGCAAAGCCCAAGGGTAATTCTCCATGATGAGGTCGGAAATATACAAGGGCACAAAGAGGAGCTCGACTTGCTCCCCGAAGTCCGAGAAGGCGCCCAGATAAGAGAAGCGGCATTAAAGCAAAGGATGACTACCAGATACAACAAGAAAGTCATTCGAAGAGCATTTGTCCTGGATGACTTGGTCCTCATCAGAAACGACATTGGAGTCAACAAGTCAACAGGAACGATATAGGAGTCAACAAGTCTGGGGAAGGAAAGCTTGTTGCTAATTGGAAAGCACCATACAAAATTAGTGAGGTCCTAGGAAAAGGCTACTACAAGGTGACCGACTTGAACGACACCGAGTTACTTAGGTCGTGGCATGCTTGTAATATGAAAAGGTACTACAGTTAAAAGCGAACTCTACTCCCTGATGTACTCTTTTCCCAACTTCGTGATTTTTTCCCAAAAAGGGTTTTTTCTGGAGAAGGGTTTTTAACGAGGCATCACAGTAGAGGCTAAGGGAAAAATAGGCTATCAAGACCCTTAGTAGCAAGAAGGTACCTTCCTAATTAATAAAGATCTTTTTCATTTACAATATCTCTTATGATATCCTTCTTTATTTTTCTAAGTCTTTCTACGAAACGCGCCGACTTAAGCTCGACAAAACGTGAAAATCCCATGAACCGACCTAAGATGGTCGTCAGGATAAAACAACGAGGCACAAGTCGGTGTAAAGAGGTTGTATGAGTTGATCGTATTAAACTCGGGAACAGTCCGACTAGTAAGTCGAGACAAGAATCCGAGTAGAAAAACTCGGAAATACTCCGAGTAGATGAAAAACGCATCACAAAAATAACCTAAGTCGTAAAAACTCACTAAATCAAAGTTGAGTATAAAGGATAAACAAAAGAGATAGGAAAACCTAGGAAAAAGTTTAAAGGCTGCATGAAAGCCCTTGAACGAAAAAGGCTCGAGAAAACAATGCAAGCCAACAAAAGGTTTTTCCGAAAAGATCAAGAATATCAAAAACAGGAAAGCATGCACGCAAAAGGTAACTTAGAACCCTTATCCAAAAAAGGGCATTTATTTTCTTGCACCCTTGTTCAAAAAGGGCACTCGCCAAAAATATTTTTTTTACGGCCTTAAAAGGCCAAAGGAAATTGTTCTCACAACCAACGACAGATAAATAAGTTCAAAAAAGGGGGGACCCACACGCCAGGCCCCCATATAGCCATAAAAAGTAAAAAAATATAAAAGTCATTTTTTCAAAGGAGTAGAGGAATCACCACCGCCAGACTCAGGAGGAGCGCCACCAGGACCAGGAAGAGAAGCTGAAGAGGAAGTCGGAGCAACGGTTGAAGAACTCGGAGCATCTTGGGAACGAGGAGGAAACTCAATAATCCTCTGCCCCCGAGTCTTCAGGTTTGACTCAGAAACAACCTCGGGGACAGGAGGATCAACGATGGCGCCATCAATAACTACCTTGTCAGGATGTAGAGGAGAAAGATCCAAGTCGGGAGCGATAACTCTGACTTGCTCTAAGAAAATTCTCCAAGACTCCTCAGCGCCCTCAGCGATAGAGTCCTCCAACTCGGTATAAGCCTTCCGAGAGTTCAGCAAATCCTTCACAATATCACGAAATAGACTTTGGTAACTCTCCTGGGCTGTCTTCCTCAAATTCGCCTCCATGGTAAGTTGGGCCTGCAGCTGGCTCTCCTTCTCCCGGAGGCTGTCTCTCTCCTCCCTCAACTTATCCCTCTCTTCCTTCAACTCCCTCTCATGTTTTTGAAAAACAAGAAGCCTCCCCTCCAGCTCCTCAACCTTTGAGGTTGCCCCCAAAGAGCTGAGGGGAGTCTTCTCAAAGATATCCAAAAGTTTGCCACAAACTCCCGCCGCCCTAAAACTCTCCTCGGCCAGAGCGGTAAGGTGGTTCCGAACAGAAACGTCATCCATATTTATAAAAGGATAGATATTCTTTCGGACGAATGCAAGAGCATCCGCCTTAACCCCACCATCCCAAGAAGGGCCAGACTCTGAAGTCTTGCGCTTCTTCTTCTCTGGCTCGGAGAGTAGTTGGGCAGAAGGGAGTGGTCGAGACAAACTTGAGGAGGAAATTATAATGGGTTGAGAAGGAGAGCCCGTGTTCTTAGGAGGAGGAGGAGGAGGAGGAGAGGTAATCGCCCGGGCACCACCAGCCCTAGCTCGGGACTTCGCCTTGGCCTCCTGCACTCGCTGAAAAGCCTCCTGAGCATTCTTCTTTGCCATATCTACAAAAGAAACAACCAAGTTACAAGTCGGTAAAATGCAAGTCGGCAGAAACAACTCGGAAATAAACAACTCGGAAATAAGGAATGCATGCACTACCTATGCAAGATTGAACAAAAGTCAGCGTCCCCTGGAGGATTTTCCTCGTATCCAAGTATGGGGCCCTCCCCCACGCTTCTCGGAAAAACCCCACAATGGCCGCCTCCACCTCGTCTAGGTCATCTAGACCAATTTTTTCACAAGGGGTGGCCGGCAGCCAGTAAAGGGGAAAGCGAGGGGAGGAATGCTCGTCCAGAAAAAAGGGGTGGTGACCCTCTACAGCTTGTACTTTGAAAAAATAGTTTTTGAAGTCATGAAAAGATTCGTCAAAAAGGGTGAAAATCCTCCGACCTTGTATGGCTCGGAAGGACACCCATTGCTGTTTGTTGTTTAGCCCACTAAAGGGCTTAGTCATATGAAAAAGAAAGAAGAAAATCCTCAAAGAAGTCAGAAAGTCCAGAGCGTGGCTTATAAACTGATAGATCTTCAAAAAACTCCAAGAATTGGGGTGAAGTTGAGTAGGGGCAACTCTACAGTAGTGCAAAACAGATATCTCGAAATCTGAGAAAGGAAGAAAAACACCCAAGCGGGTGATCATACATTCATACATGAAGAAAAAATGAGGGGCCGCCTCATTAACTCTCCCAAAACAGACCCGGTCTTCAGGACCCGGGATTACCAGTTCATATTTTGGCTCGTCCTCCTCCGAAGTACAGAGCCTATGATGAGTACGAAGATGAGTGATGAACTCAGCATCGACCAACGGTTCCTCCCCAAGGACCGTAACATCAACCCACTGAGAAAGAACGTCTACGGAAGCCATTTTTTTTATAAAGAAAAGTGGCAAAAACCTACAAAAGGGAAAAAGGAAAAGAAAAATAAAAAAACACGGCCCCTAAAGAGGAGAGATACGAAGCTAGAATCTATAGGTCAACCTATCCACTCACAAAACAAAACATGCAAACATAAGGCATGACATGGAAGAAATAAAACTAACCTTTATCCGAGAAATGAAGGTTGGAGAAGAACAGAAATCTTCGAACACAAGAATGTAGCACGAGCAAGGAAAGAAGAAGTTTGAAAGATTGCAGAAACGGAAAAATGAAAGAGAGGGAAAGTATTTATAAACACAAATCGTGTAGTTATGAGATTTGATCGATTACTTTGTTCATCAATTTAGGTAATTTGAATTTCAAATCATATTCTTTATTTAAAGAAACAAAACAATAATAGTAACAGAATCGAATTGAATTGTAACCGCCCCTAAAATCTCTCTAACCGCTTCATAAAGCCATATCTTAACCTCCCCAAGATAATGGGGACAGTTAACACCCTAAAGATACGGCACTACTCCAACGGTGGTTATTGGCTCACCACTATAAATACACTGACACCCCTCAGGTATCTCTAAGCCCAATACTCTCTAGACCTGCTCACACTCTTGCTAACTTAGGCATCGGAGTGTCTTTGCAGGTACCACCCCCCATTCACTCGCGAGTACAAGTCGGACGGAGCCTCCCGAGTTGCAGATCCATCCGGAGTTCTCCTCCTTCACACACTTGGGCCGCCAAACGCAGTATTGATCTCCGGTTACCTACCGTAACAAATATCTAATCAAATTAATTAATTGATATAATTAATTTATCGAAATAAATTATATTTAATGAATTAAAAGAATAAAAAATACTATAAAAATATGCTACATTAGCTTTATCTTTAAGTAAAATAATTTGATTTTTATATAATAGAATAAATTTGGTATGAAGCCAAATTTTTTATTTTTTCTATTTCGATTTTCGAATGTCTCTTTGAAGAAAATATATATCGTAGCATGTTTAAATAGTTTTTTAGAATTAAAAAAAAAGAATTTTATTTCGTTAAAAACTTTATTTTTATTTAAAATTCAATCCCATAATATAAAATAATTATAATATATTAATAAATGTGAATTTAATTTTTGATTTGAAATTATTTTTAAATGAGTGAATTTTTTTACAAATCTATTACTCTAAAAAATAATTTTTATTGAATATTTATTTATAAATAAATATTTTAATATTTCAAATATTAAATATAATTATTGTAAAAATTATTTGAAAATTAAATTATTTTGATGTGATTTATTTACAAATAAAACAAATATAAAATTTAAAATTCTGAAATGAATATTTATTTTTATTTATTCCAAACCTTAAGAGAAGATCCTTCTTGAATTGAGTGAATTCTTATGAAAAAGACTAGGGTGTGCAGGGGTATTGAATTCTTATTGTTGCAATTCCAACCACCCTCTCCAGGTAACGCTTTCAGTCTCAGACTCTCCGTGTTCGCTCCTCCTCCGACCACCTCGAGGTGCTAAGCTTTTAATGGTAAAAAGTAAAGGTAGGTACTCCCATGAAGATATTATAATTATCTTCATATGATGATTTTTCTTTTTGACCCTTGGATGATGGATTGTAAAGTTAGATTTTGATATGTTATAAAAGTGTTGTTTTTATTTAAAGTATGGCCAAATCAATAAATCACACTTTTATACAAAGCATCTTTATAAAAAGATGTTTTTTGCATCTTCATTTGAGTAACTCCCAAAAGTAAAAACTATCCTTTTTAAGTTTTAACCTGATGATGTTCTCAACAAACTCGTGTAGGTAAATTGAATTTCATATCATATTCTTTATTCCAAGAAACAAAACAATAATAGTAACTGATGTGGACCATAAACCTGGTCCAAACAAACACAACGGCAATAGCTAAGAATCAGGTAACAGATCATCCAATAATAGAAAAAAGATCCTAAAAACTAACCACGGCGAAATCTGCGGGAGAGTACAAGATATCAGATGCTGAGCACAACGGCCTCTCTATCTATTTAAACAACACCAAAGCAACAGAGTAAACACACATAAGCACAACGGAATGTCATCGACGCCTACACCATGCGCGGCATGCAAGTTCCTTCGTCGGGAGTGCACACCGGAGTGCATTTTCGCACCGTACTTCCCAGCGAACAACCCAGAGCGCTTCGAATGCGTCCACCGCGTCTTCGGCGCCAGCAACGTCGGCAATATCCTCAACGCGCTACCTCCATCCCAGCGCGAGGATGCGGCGAAGTCCTTTGCGTTCCAGGCGGAGGCAAGCCTCCGCAGCCCGGTCTATGGCTGCACCCTCCAAGTCCCCAAGAGAGAACCTAGTGCCTCCATGAACCCACAAGCCATTCAAGGTCCATTCAACCCTCAGGAAAAGCCTCTGTCTTCACCTCCTGCCCATTTAGGCCCTCCCTGCGGCCCAAATGTTGTACAGTATTCAGCTCATTTAGGCCCATTTAAGCAAGAGATGTTGCAGGCCCAAGAACTTGACTTGTTGCAGGCCCAAGAACTTGCTGCTGCTAAGCAAGTTAAGATGGAAGTTAAGATGGAACCTGTTGCTGGGATTGAACCTGCTGCGGCTGCGGCGCCCTACGGCGGTGACATCCGTAGAAGTGAAGTGTTTGGCCTCATGCGGCAAATTCAAGTATTGTTTCAACAACAAAAACATCAAATAGGACAACTATTACAACAACATCGACGAGAACTACAAGTATTACAACATCGAATAGAACTACGAGTATTACAACAAAAACAACAACAACAGCACCAGTTTTTCTTCCCTTTCTTTTCTGTTATCAAAGAATATTTCGTTCTAAGTATGCTTTTTTTTATTGTTAGTATTTATTTTCGGGTTGATTATAGGATTATTATATTGATAATCATAATGATAGTAGTTGTGGGTTTAATGCATAGTTGGTGGGGGCATAGTTGCGTTTAATGCATGGTATCGTCAAGAAAACAGTGCAAAGTATATATATATATTATTCTTGAAACAAAAAGATTTTGTTTTTTTTTCATATCATCAATCATAGGTTTTGAGGCTTTAAATTCTTTAGTAGCTGCATTATAATTTGGGGTTGGGACTGAGATTAGCAAGTGCATCAGATTTTGGAAAGAGAAAAAGCAAGGGTGACTTGAATTCAAAGATATGAATCTGAGGAATGATATTTGGGAAGATTTAAAAAAAATGGAAAAAATTTATGCATTGATGATTCTCTCATTGGCGGCCCCTAGGTGTTACTCTGTATAGTGGTAATGTTTGATGGGGCTTTTTTTTTTATGTTTTAAAGTTTCACTCCTTTTTACTATGTAGTTTCTTTTTTTTTTTTAATATTTCTCTAACATGCTCAATGTACAATAGTGTTAGGAACCTTTGAAGGATTAACAATGACAAAACTTTGATATTCTTTGTTTCTCTCAGTTTTGATGTCAAGTTTGTCCTTTGTAGCTTGTGGTTTGAAGTGTTTGATTTGATGTTATGAATGCTGTGATAATCAGTAATCCTGTTGTAGCTTTAAAATTGATGTTTGATAACGTTATGCTCACTCCAAAGCAATCACCTTTTGTTTTGGTTTTGTCACAATCTATAGAGAGGGATATCTTCCCGTAAATAGGAATAGTTCAATGTTAAAGTGTTATTTATGTGTCAAGGTTGTTGGCAAATTTGCACTTTGAATTGAGCTTGTTTGTACCTGTCAAGATTGCTATAAGTATATAGTTATCTATTTCCAGATGGTGTTCTTTTGATGGAAAGTTATCTGTCACTTGTATTGAATATTGATTGATTATGTTCAATTGATTTGTAGTTTAGGAATTGGAGTTTAATAACAAAAAGTATAAACAAAAAATATAAAAAGAAAATGGAAGAGGGTCTTTAATGTATATGTAATCCATTAGGCATTAGCACATATATTGTATATATTGTGAAGATCAGAATTTTTTGTACGCCCCTAGAATCGGTTTCAAAGTATATGTATATATTGTTTGAATTTGGCTTTGTGCTTGATAACTTTGCTTTGTTGAAATATTTAATAATTAGATTTTATGGCTTCTTATTCAGAATGAGGTAGCCGATCCCATGTCAGAGTCTACCGATCAATAATTTGGGACCACTTCAAAATAAGGCTCAATGTCAATACTGTTTGAAAGTGATCAAGTGCGGAAATAGAACAAAAAGATATTAGACTTGCTTTTTCATATATGATTAGATTTGCTTATGTTTATGCTTATGCTTACGTTTATGTTGATTTGTTTGAGGCACAACTTACTAGTGCTGCATACCAACTTCTTCGTATGGACTGACTTGGGTTTCATACCAAAAATATTTGGTGATGGATCAAAGAAATTTAATACTCCTTTAATGGGGATATTGGTGTCAACAATTATAGCAGTTGCAATGCCATTTTTTAGTTTCAATGAGATTATATCAACAATGAATTTCTTGTATAGTTTGGGGATGCTGTTGGAATTTGTATCGTTTCTTTGGCTTAGGAGAAAATTTCCATCATTGAAGAGGCCTTTTGAAGTGCCATTGAAAATGAAGGGTATGATCTTAATGTGACTTATACCTTCTTTGCTTTTGGTGTATGTGATAAGTGTTGCCAGCAAAAATTTAGAAAAATAATTATTATTTACAATGGAAGAGATTTTATTATTTACACATGTTACTTGTATTATTTAAAAAAAAATAATTTTTAGATTAAAAAAATTAATTTAAAAAAAAAGATAAAAATTTGAGTTTTTACATGTAAAAAAATTAATTTTTGTATAAAAAACGTTTCTTAGGTGTAAAAACCAATTTTTTTTTGTATAAAAACCGGTTGAGAGGAATGTTCCCGTTTTACTACTTGTGTGTGCTTCGTTTTTCCAGTCAAGGTTGGTTTTCGCCTTGTTTATTTTGTTCTTGGCTGGATAATGTGTTTCTTGGTTTGAATTCATTTTTGTTGATTTGGTGATGATTCTTTATTTATTTGATGGTTCTATGTCGTGTTCGTTTGAGAATTTGTTTCTTTCTTGAACTTTTATTGTTGCTTTTCTTGAACTTTTTCTGTTGTTGAGAAACTGAATGGGATTTTACTTTGTGTTGCCCCAAATGGTTCTATGTTTTCCATTGAAGATGAGACCACTTTCGTATCTGCATGTTTGTTTGGCATCGAAGGGTTGTAAGAACGGTGACATTCTTAGTTAATGACAATCCAACTTCTTTTAATTTTGTGTAAATGCTTATGTTGTTATGTTTGTCCTGTGGATTTGTAGTGATGATCTTTTTTATTGTATTATAGGTATAAGTTTTATGTTTCGGTCAATAATTCACATGTCCTCTAATAGTGTAACCTGACTGAATCATGTAAGCTCTTCTTTTATTTTTACCCTATGAAATTTTGCCTCCTTCCTGATTGATTGGTGTTTGTAGAATAGTTTGTACTGTTTCTTGATTAAAGTTATCTTGTATGATTTGTTTCCTACCAAAATTGCATGAGTTGCTTTTGAATATCATCAATAAGAGTTTCAAGCAGTTTAAACTTCCACTAGTCAATAAGAGATTCTGCTTTCACTATTGGAGTTTTGATACCACCTCATCTCTAATGTAACTAAAAGTCTCTTTTTTGGAGCGTTGAACGACCGAAGACAATCCTAAATATTTATCCTACGAACCAACATGAGAGACACCCAAAATAGTTGTTTCGACTAAAGAATACAAAAGATTTATTTAGATTTATCAGTTGTCCACTAATGTTCCCATAGGTCTAAAGAATCTCTAGAATTTTGTGATATACTGCATTAGTTGCCTTACAAAACAAAATTGAGTCATTTGCAAAAAAAAAAAAGTGACTAATTGTTGGACATCTATTGTTAATCTTCAAACCAAAAATCTCAATATTCCATTCTCCTATGTGGAGCAGATGAAAAAAATTTTCTGGACAAAAAAGAAAAGAAAAGATAAGGTGAAAAAGGATCTCGAATATAAATGTTATTATTATATTAGTTTTTAATTTATTTTTAAAAATAAATATTATTTGTACTAATTATATTTATGTATAATATTTAAATAAGTAAATGTTTTTTAAAAGTTTCTCTCTCTCAGCTGCTAAATTTTTATTGGGCAGGCAATAAAAAAATGAAACTAAAAATAATAATTTTAAAAGGCACCCACTAATTTTTTAAAATACGCACCCAGTGCTCTTAATGGATGAATAGAAATAAAAATATTTTATATTTATGTAAATTATAATTATAAATATTTTTTAATGTTTTTTATTTATTTAAACTAATATTTAGTGAATAAATATATTTTTGTTGAACCAGCCAAACAGAAATTTGATGGTTCGTAAACTGAATCCGCTGATGACGTGAAATCCGATGGTTGAAAATTACTTACGCTCAACGGGATTCTATCATGTTTTTAGAATTGGGTTGATAAGAGAATTTTACCCCTTATTAGCTGCTTTGGTAGAAATGTGGAGGCCAGAAACTCATTCGTTTGTATTGCCGGTGGGTGAGATTACTATAACACTGGAAGATGTCGCTCATATATTTGTCTTACCCATTGATGGAGAGCCTGTGAGCGGATGGAAAGATAGTAGTAGCGACTTCGTACAGAGTCAGAGCATCGCGATATTCGGTCACCAACCGGCTCTCAGTAGTTCTTCAAAATCTTATATTAAGTTGGGTTGGGTTCGGACTATTAGAGACGTAGAGCCATTGGATACCGATGAGTCTATTAAAAGATATGTCAGATGCCAGATATTTTGTTTGTTGGGTTCAACCCTATTCACGGATAAGTCGACCGCATATGCCCATGCGAAGTATCTACCCTTGCTTCGCGATTTCAAGCGGATCCATACTTATAGTTGGGGGTCAGCATGTCTCGCGCATCTTTACAGAGCATTATGTCGTGCATCACGATATGATACTAAGGAGATGAATGACCCTCTTAATTTGTTGTTTGTTTGGACATGGGAGCGACTGTCGTGTATTGCGCCCGTACCCAGACAGTCCCTTCCACCAGCTGAGATACCAGTTGCCATGAGGTAACAATTCCTATTTTAGTCTTGCATTATATTGAGAATGCATATTTGATTGGCGTAATATGTTTTTTAATTTTTTCGATGAACCATGTTTCAGGTGGAGTCATTCGCATTAGAGCAAAGTTTGGTTATCGAAGACCGTAGAGGTATTTAGACAGGAGATAGACAACATGGATGAGGTAAATATTTAAGGGTCATGTGATTATCGTATCCAAACACTAAAATTATCGTATCCAAACATTAATATTCTAATATTATCTAGCAGTTTGTGTGGCGGCCGTACGAAGGGTTGATCATACCCGATGAGTTACATGGACACCTTGAGGTGTGTGACATCGTTGCTCTGTTATTGTCATTCGAGTGTGTCGAATGGCATCCTGCGAATCGAGTGATGCATCAGTTTGGCTATGCACAACGCCCCCCGGGTGGTAGCAAGAGAAATTCCACTGAGAGAGCATTGCATCACTCTTCGTGGAGTGCAGCTTTATGACTGGACAGTTTTACATGAAAGATGGATAGAGGAATGGGGCAACTGCCGTAACACTCGGTTACGGGATCTACACCCCCTTCCGACTTGGGACTTTAGACCGTCGGTAGAGTACCGGGATTGGTACGTGGGTCTGTACGGACATACGCTGAGATTGTCTGAGCACATTCCTCAGCATCCACAGCCACATCAACCAGTCCCACGGCCACCAGCACCACAGCCAGCACCTCAGGGACCACCTCAGTATGCAGTGTTTGAGCATTTTCTTATTATATACCACAGACACCAGACCACAGTCATGGTAGCCATGATAGTCACCACAGCCAGTACAGCCACCACAGTCAGTCCAGTGATCACGGCGAGGCCAGTTATCACAGTAGGCGTAGTCAGCATAGCGGGCACTGTCAGCACAGTCGGCACTCTCAGCAGCGTCAGTCCAGCCAACACTCTCAGCACAGCCAGCATGGTCAGTCCAGCCGGCACTTTCAACATAGCCAGCATGGTCAGTCCAGCCGACACTTTTAGCACAGCCAACAGGGTCAGTCCAGTCAGCACTCTCAGCTCATACTGTACATTCTGCCCGGATAGGAATGGATTGACTTTCCGTCAGTCCCATGGCAGATTCCCGTAGACGGTCATGAAGATCATCAAATACAATAATGGGTCAACGCTGGTTTGAGTGGTTGTCCAGATCTTACCAGTATGCCTTCACCAGCAGAGGTAGATGATCCACATCGTGCATCAATAGATATGGCGGCTGGTATGCGGGGTTCTGCTTCTGATCGCACCTCAGAGTGGGTGTCTTGTGATAGTGGGTTCATTGAGCCGCATGCGGTCTTTGAGGTTGTTGATGAGTTCAACTCCGGTGCATCTGCACCTACAAAAGTAGGTGGGTTCGCCACTCAGGCAGAGGCAGGTGGATCGGCTTCTTCGGCTATCGATGACTCCGTCCAGGGTCATCTGTGTGACCTACGGGTGGAACGAAATCCACCTGATAGGTATACTCCGTCGCGATTCGGTCAGGGCATCATGGGTAAGGGCTGAACTGGTTGGATCGAAAGAAGTGAATGTAACAGTTTGTTAATCTTTTTTTAGAATTTAGTATTGTTTTAGAAGTAACTGAATGTAACTCTTAGTTAATCTGTTGTATGTTTACCTAATCGAAATTCAAAATATGGTCTCAGGATTAAGTGAATATAATTCTTCGTTAATCTTTTGTATGTTTACCTCACAAAGGGATTATATGGTAACATTAACCTAACAATACAAACACAACAAACGAGAAAAACATTAATGGATAAAGCCAAATTTAAAAATACAAATACGACAAACTAGAATAACATTAATGGATAAAAGAACCCTAAACATACAAACACAAAGGCCATATTAGTTCTAGGAACCACCATCGTCACCAGCACCACTCGGTCCAGTACGCTGAGGACATCGGCTCCGACTATGACCCTGTCTACCACAGAGACGACATATCTGAGGACCACGCATATCCTGTGAGTCCATTTTATTCAGGTATCGAGTCAACTTGGGACAACCTTTCGATGTTCTCCTCAAGGCGGGATTAGCGACCAATGTGGATCCCTGATAAGAAGGCCATGTCTTTGCATCGCCTAATGGTACAAACTCAAATCTGTAGACCTTACAAACCTCTGTTATCCTGTACACATCATGCACATACAACTACCAATTGAGTCGCTGGTTTGCATAACAAGCAATAACATGTCGACATGGTAGTCGTTCTACCTGAAAGTGTCCACAGTCACACGTTTGCCGCGTAAGATCAACTACCAACACCTCTCCATTAGGCATTTCACGAACCTCAAACACCTCGTTCCGTCTATCAAATCGGTGCACAACTATATTTCCAGCACGTTGCATGTTTGCTTCTATCCGTTGTTGTGCAAATACAGAGTAATTAAATCCAGCACGCTTGTATTCGTGAGTCTCGGCACTCTTCCGCATAAAAAATTCGTTTAACCGATAATACGTTGCTCGGACGAACGACAACACAGGAAGATTTCAAGCACCCTTCAAAACTAAATTAATGCACTCCACAAGTTTATAGTCATATGGCCCCATCGATGACCCTCATCAAATGCCAATACCCAGTGTCTAAGTCCAATAGCATCACACCACCGGGCATATGCCTCGCCTCACTCTTCCAACCTCTTGTAATTGATGTTGTACTCCTCCACTTTCCTTGAATACCCTATGTTGACAAAAAGTTTTTGCAAGTGCGGTACTTTAAATGCCCTTAAGAAGTTGCTACCGATGTGCCTTATACAAAACATCCACCATGCTCTCGAAGGTTGCCAATCACCACCGGAACGATTTACTACTGCTCGGATTGACTCATGTCGATTTGAGATCATACCGACATCGTCTTTTCTAACAACATGCCTTCGTAGATTCCTTAGAAAGAAGTGTCATGCATCAGCTGTCTCGCCCTCCACCAGGGCAAAGGCGATAGGCACAATGTTCTAGTTCATATCTTGTGCAAAAGCAACTAGAAGTGTACCTTTGTATTTTTTGTACAGATGTGTGCCGTCAACTTGAACTAGAGGCTTGCAATGCTTGAACGCCCTAATGCATAGATTAAAACTTCAAAATACGCGGTGAAGTACTTTGACACCATCCGCCTCCTCAGTCTCGTTGTACAGTGGTCGTGTTTTTATTTGGACTATTGAGTCAGGCATATTCTGAGTCATGACCAAGAGCCACCATGGAAAAGCTTGATAAGAATCCTCCCAACCACCGAAAACTTTGGCTATGGACTTCTGCTTTGCCAACCAAGCCTTTCGGTAACTGATGGTGTAGTTAAACCTTGACTGGACCTCTGCAATTATAGATTTGACCTTAATGGACGGGTCACTCTCAACCAAAGGCATTATTGCCTCTGCAACTGTGTTCGAGTCTAACTTGGAATGATCCTCTGAAATCATTCCTATGGTGCATGTGTGCCTGCCGTTGTATCTCCGTATCTCCCAACAACCATTTTTCCGTATCAAACTGGCTCGGATAAGCCAGTTGCACCCACACCCATATATCTTGCATTTTGCATAGAACGTCAATGGTTCGGACTCGTAAACATTGTAGTCGACTCATCTAGAGATAGTGTAACTTCTGATTGCTGCGATGACAGACTTTCTAGAACTATACTCCATTCCTATACTAAACTCTCCATCCTCAGGATCAGCAACACGTATAAAAAGCAAAAATCATCATTCATTGATCCATCCGAAATATAAATTTACAAAAACATATTATTCACTCATCAAGTACCTATATTTGCATATTTTGAAAATTCCGGTGTATTCATCGCGTCAAGATCCAAATTATGCATAAAAGGTGGGACGTTCATCGGTTGACTGACTGCAGGGTGAACCACCACATTCTCCACTTCTGCTTCGACTCCCACATCACCATCATCGTCTTCATCGTCAGCTTTATAAGTGGCTTGGAAGTCCTCTTCGCTGTCATTGTTCATTCCTTCGTACACTTCATCTCTATCATCCTCTATATCTAAATCATTTTGAATCTCATCTGCCTCTACGTCTTCAAACTCAACATACAACTCAATCTGTGGCTGTCGCATTTGAGTTTGCTGGTGATCGGCATGATATCAAACTGTATTAAGCCACCAAAAATTATAACCGAATTCCGGTACAATATACTACTCACTCTCTTCAATATACTGTTCTCCATGCTTTGACAGAGACCGTTTTGAAGCTCCATAAACGACATGCTGTATGGAACCACAAACGAAAACGGATTCTGACACACAAACCTCACTCCCTCATGAGTATTTCGGATAATCTCACCATTGTGATACACTATCACGTTTACGGTATTCTCCATTACACTAGTAACACACTCAAAGAACACTCTTCCTCGCAATGATAATGGTACCGGACTTTGCCTTATATAGATGAAGTACTCAGCACGCCCACCCCCGTGTTGCGATCACCAACCAACCAGCCTTCGACACGTGTAACACGCCCTCCCATGCTGACTCAGCACGCCCCCATATGTTGTAGTCTCGTGCAATCAGACTTCGCCACGTGGCATTCACGTCCACCCATGTAATGACTCAGCACGTCCCCCCATGTGTTGCAGTTTCGTGCAACCAAACTTCGCCAAGTGGCATTCACGCCCACCCATGTGCTGACTCAGCACGCCCCATGTGTTGCAGTAATACGTATCCCCACGTGTTGAAAGTATCTTCTAATACCACTAATCTGCAAATACACACACTGCACCCATTTTAAACTCAAACACCAATTTTAATCCCATAATCAAATTATTTTGCCAAAATGATAAGATGATAGTTTTTTTTTCTTTTGGTGATAGACTTAAATTGAAGGATTTTGTCATTGACTTGCTCCTCTATTTTTGAGCTTGTCAATTTAATGATGTACTTGACATGCATGTGTGCCATGCATGCTACATAAACAAAAATTTTATTTTTTCATTCATGTTAGCTATGGCGTTAATTTTTCCTATGTTAATATATGGTGTTGGATTGTGCTCATATATTGTCACATATTACCTAATTAATGATGGTATGCAAATGTATCTAATTCTTTGCTGGTAAGGTTTATTTAGGTTAGTTGATCATTCGATTTGGTAGCTTTGCTTAATATGACTCTGGCATTAGTTGGATCCATATGTGAATTGTTACGAATTTATTTCCATGTGCTTGAATTTTTCATGCTTTTTGTTTTTATATTTTTATTTAAAATGAACTTCAAAAATCACATAATCTCAATTTGGGCATCACTTTATATAATTGAATATATTTCTGTTTTCTCAAAGTAACATGATGTGTAGACAGAGTCACCACCTTTTAAATACTTGATTCATGAATTATCCTCTTGCCTTTTTCTGTAAGTACTACGAACCGTAAAAAATCACATTGTCATTAGTTGGGAAACATATGACATAAAATTACTACAAGAAAATACCTCTTTTGTCACGCTTTTTGAGCTACCGTCACGTTTTTGAAAGGGTCACATTTACAAGCGTAGTGGTTGCTCTATTGCCACGCTTTTGGTGACCTATCACCACGTTTTTTTGCCACGTTTTTTTCAGATTATCACGCTTAAAAACATGGCTTGAAATATAGCCACGCTTTTGAAGCGTGGCGATAGAAAGAGATACGGCCATGCTTTTAAAGCGTGTTGATAACGAGATATGGCCACACTTTTTTAGCATGGCGATAGTGATAGATACGGCCACGCTTTAAAAGCATGGCAATAGCTTTGTCAAATTATAAAAAAAAAATTCTTTTTCTGACTTTACCTTCATCGCTGCACTATAAATTTTCAGTCCTTTTTTTTATTACCAAACCTATAAATATAGTATACAATTTTTATTACAAGACAAATCAAATAGTAATTAGTGACTTATATAATTTTTCCTATAATTGTTTTATATATTAAAAACCTAATACTCAAAATACAAAATAAATCTTGAGTTCAAAACTCTATTATAGAGAGGTGCCCCAAGTGCAAGCTGATCAAATGTCAAGCATTCACCACCAGCCTTCTCTATTCTAGCATAGTCTCTGTAATCTGGACCTGGCTCTCTTCTTCTTCAGATCAAGAATCTACCATGCAGAGTTTTGAAAATATTTTGCAATTAAAGAATATCTTCCAATTTAAGTCTTGCAAATGGATAAATAAATTGGTAAAAAAGTGAAATTAGGTTGTCCACCTGTGCTTCAAGTTCTTTCAGTTTTTGGGCATGGATATCCTCTAGTTTTTGTGTTTGTCCATCAGAATTAGCAGCTAGATTTTCAACTTCAGCCAGAATCCTGCAAAACCATTCAATTATACAGCATAAATATAAGCTCAATCTCATTAATTACAGGTAAATTTTCCAACACAAGCTCCTGAGCTAATGAGCATTCACTTAAACAAGGAGAGAACAGAGATATAGTTTTTTGTTCATCTCGTAATGCATGCATATATACATTCATTTTCTACTTGAAACCAATTCTGGAACAGGAAAGATGATCATTCCCATTCAATAAAGTGAATTTACTTGCCAAGCATACTAGAGAGCAATTTGGCCAGTTTTTAATTTAATTCTTAAAATTACCATGGTGTTTATTTCAAAAGCACTTTATTCAATCACATCATGACTCAAACAACATGCTAACCCAGAATCTCAAAGCAACATCTTATAGGAAATACAAACAGAAGAAAAAGTTAACCTGGAGGGATACAAAAGAAGAAAGCTCAACAGGCAACTCCTGGATGGAGTTTTTGGAAATATCATGTTTAATGACTTCCCCTGATTCCCATACTTCTGGTGGAACTGAATTCAACCCCAGTCCTTCCATTGAAAGTTCCTGACACAATTTTAAAACATAACTGCAATTGTAAACAACATTTCTTTCTAGAAAAATAAATTTTACTAAAACTAAAAACACAATATATAACAGAAGTGTTTGCAGTAATTTTAAGAATATCAATCTCAGGCAAGTATCAACATGATAACTTCAAAATGAATCGGTTGTTATAGTCACTTAGTAATCAACTTAGATGTTATATAATGGATGTATAACATAATCAATTGTGTTAATTTTGTCCTAAACAAAATCTTAAATTGATACACCAGTCAAATCAAATTTTACCCGAATTGTTTTGCTTTTGTGCAATTAATCATATATGGCTACTGAGTGCTGACAATGGTAATTGTATGCTGTTTATATATTTTCCTTTACAAAAGGTGCAACACCTTTGAAGTGATAGACAGCCGGGTAGCTATTGCAATTACTTCATCTTTTGTTGTAATTACTGCTCCAGAATCTACACAATAATTTCAAAGTATTATAAGGATGATGAGTTTCAGGTTCAAGCATAATTTATATGCATTTAACAGTTTAACATACCTTCAGCTTCAAAAAGTCTACTTCGGAGATATTTGAGTAATGCTTGTGTAGGTCCAGTGACTAATGAGATGTGAGAAAAAGAAATAGTTGAAAACAATTTAAAATACATATACTGACTATATAAAGCACCAATCCTTTTTCTGTACATTCGGAGAGTCTGCAAAGGATTTTCAGTAAGCAAAAGTTTCCTCAAGGTGGTCATCTTACCTAAACAGAAAAGACCAAGGCATTTATTTCATGTTAGATTATTTCTGTTACTCTAACACTTCAACATAGAAATAGCCAAACAGCATCATGCTGAAAGGAGGTTATTAAAATACCAAAACTTGCTGACCTTACCAATTTCAGCGGGTAACCCACTCAGTGAATTGTTTGAAAGATCCAACACAAGAAGATTCAATTTGCATGCCTCTACTGGATACTCCTTCAGCTGCAGTTGTGAAAAATAGTAGGTTTTTAAGTTAGCAATCTAAAGCAAAGGGAGAAGAAAATGAAAAAAAATATAGCATGTGCTAGTTATTGCTATTTTTTTAAGAAAATTATATGAACCTAGGAGTCATCTAACATAATAAGTTATAATGTAACTACAAATTACCCTTTCAATCCTAGCTACTTGGTTAGAGTGAAGATCTAAAGTCCCTAGATGAGAAAGTGCCCCAATCTCCATAGGTACTGTAGAAAGGTTGTTATTACTAAATAAGGTCTGGAAAAGGAAAGCACAATATGTATCAGACATGCAGAAGTTTTAAGCAGAAGAAAACCAAGTTATCAGATCAGCATGCTTTTAATAATATGAAGACTTGCATATTAATAGGTTAGAATTTTGACCCCAAATAAATCTCGGCAAGTGAATGACAACCCATGATTAATGAAGGAATTGATGAGATTCCTGCACAACACAGACATGCTAGATTTTAGACAAGATGAAGAAAGGAGAAACAGAAAACCATTGACCCCTTGTTCAAAGAGCTCATTGTTCTGGTGGAGATCAAGATGAATTAGACATGAAAGGCCTCCAATGCTGTCTGGTATGCCATTCAACACGTTTTTTACTGCAGTAGTGATAAGAATGGAAAAAATTGGTGAGTTGACATGTAGGAATAGAAATAATAAATTGATAGCAAAGCAGCATATGTGTTTATTAATGTATTTAGAGGAGAAAATCCCTACATGCATTGAATTCAGTAAGCATGGTCCATGATAAAAAGAGATTTTCAGATATCTCTGTTAACTTGTTTTCCTGGAGACAAAAAAGAGGTTATAATGAAGGCACTGGTTAATAAAACCTTAACCTCTCAAAATTTTTGTTGTTATTTAATACACCAAATTTTTTATACTAGTGCCTACCTCCATATCTAGCTTGGACAATTTGGAACAATTTGCTAAATCTTCTGGTAAGCTTGCAATAAGATTGTTTGATCCCTGAAAAGAAGAGTATCATAAACTCCATGTCATCAAAGAAGATGTGGATGCCAAAATTCCACTAACTTTGGTAGATTAATGCACTGCTGCTGTTGTTACTACATTAAAAGTTCCATCTTCAATCATACACCCCAAAATATCATACTGTTCTTAACTCTTTAAATTACAGCATGTACACAAATCTCATGGTTTTTTCATTGTTAACAGTCAGTGTATGCTTTTAAAATTCAATACACACAAACATGCACTCACAGAAACAAAGTCTGATTATAAATATAAAAAAAGATGGTGGACTTGCACTTTGCGGATTGAATTTATGTCCTTGGATCTATTTCTTTTGCGATGATGTAGTTGCGCCAGCTCAATTGGTTTCTAATTCTTTTTCATTTTGATGTGTTCTGTTATTGTTGTTGGTGTCTGAGTAATATGATAATTTTTAGTATTTGAATAATTTTGTTGTGCAGAATCCACATTTTATGTGTATAAATGATAATTTTCTTCTTAAATAAATAAATGTGTCTGTATTTCTAACTTTTATGGATAAAAATGTTAGTTAGTCAAAAAATATTACAAACAAATTATTCCATTTGAAAATAGAGTAATTCTCCACATACAAGTGATTTTCCATACAAGTCATACAAGTCATTTATAAACACGCCGTTTCACGTTTTTTTTGTACCTCTTTTTCTTCTTCTTCTTCTTCCTCTTCCTCTTCCTCTTCCTCTTCCTCTTCCTCTTCCTCTTCCTCTGTGTCTCTTTTTCTTCTCTTCCTCCCTCTTTTTTTTTATTGAAATTTCTTCTCCTCTTTTAGTTTTCTCTTTCTCCTTCATCAAAATCACCAGAAAAAATGAAGAAACATTATTCAAGGTACGTTTCTTGTCTTCTCTTTCTCCTTCTTTTTCTTCTTGCTACACGTTCTTCTTCCTCTTCCTGTTCTTCTTTATTTACGTGCTTTTCTCTTTGTTTTTTTCTTCGTTATTCTCGATTTCCATTGTTTTTTTACATCAAGCTCTGAAATCATTTTTGCAGAAGAAGCAGCAGCAGCAGAAGATGAGGAGGAAAAAGAGAAAGAGTTCTGAATTATGCATAAGGTGTACTTCAACGAATTTTGGGTGTATTTCTTAAATTATTTGGGTGTATTTTTGTAATTCGTTGGGTGTATTTCTATAATTCTTTGGGTGTATTGATTTCAAGAAGAAATATACTGTCTCTCCCTATATTGGGTGTATTTCTTAAATCCTTTGGGTGTATTTTTTAAATCCTTTGGGTGTATTTCTGTAACTGTTTGGGTGTATTTATGTAATCCTTTGGATGTATTTCTATAATCGTTTGGGTGTATTTTTGTAATCGTTCGGGTGTATTTCTGAAGTTCCATCATCTTCAAAACAATTTCAAAGCTTGATTTCAGAAACCATGAAAATCGAAAAAAACAGAAGGAGATCGAAGGCAAAGAGAGAACGCTTTTTCATACAAATCATACAAATCATTTATATTCACGCTTCTTCTTCTGTAACGCACGTGTTAGGCCCAACTTCTTCTTCTTTTGTAACGCACGTGTTAGGCCCAACTTGTAAGACTTGTAAACAAAAATGACTTGTATGTGTAGCACTCCTCTATATTGAAAATAACAAAGAGATCAATTTTGTCGATAGAATTATTTTTTAAAAATTCATAAAGAATAAAACTTTACTAAAAACAAAACTTTAAATCCAAATTTTTTTAGAATTAATTCGGATGTTTATTCATTTGTTTTATCTTTTCTAAAGGGGTTTTTTTTATTTTAATAAATAAATTAATTATAATAATTACTAAAATAAATAATTTAAAATAAAAAATCCTTTCTAAAGGTTCTCTCTTTGTTCTTTCGCCTAACTCAATAAACAGCGGGGAGCAAGGTGAGAGCAAAAACCGACAACATTGCTTACGAGGCAACAGAGCACAACCTGCGTCATCATCTTTCGAATACACACACTTCTCTAAGAAAAAAGAGAGTGCACTGAGCAAAAACGACATCGTTTTGCAGTCTCATTCTACTCTCCAACCCCATATGCACTTTGCTTCCTTTCCAACCCAATCCACACTTATCTATTCCCTTCCCCCCTTTTCCCCAATAATCAGCATCCCATTTTCCACATCCCAAAGCCACTAACCATCCTTCCACCTCCAACTCCAAAACGACGCCGTATTAGTTATTAAGCCCCCCTCCCTTTCTCTCTCTAATGTAACACCGTTTTGCCCCTTCAAGAAAAATATAGAAAGAGGAAAATAAGGTTCTGTTGCGTCGTTTTGATCTAACTTTGATGTCATGCAGAGAATATAGCTTTCAAGATGGTTGTTATGAAAACTCTTCAAACAACTAGAAAAAATGTTGTCACTCGAAACATTCAGCTGAAAGAGATAGGTGAATCTAGCGACCTCTCTTCTCCTTCTAAATCGGACTCAGGTGCCTCAGTCTCGGTAAAAATTATTGTTGATCCAACTTTTCACCTGACTCCCCCTTCTAACTCGGATAAGCAAACAATTCCTCTTCCACCTCCCAATCTCCAACCGAACCCTAAAAAACGTAAGACTACAAAATTGGTGGGCATTTATGAGCAAGGTTTTGATGCAGTAGTTTGGAACGAGAAACACATCCTTCTAAATAACTTTATTAGCATTGATGATGTTTATGTGAAAAGTCATCTTCAAGTGTTTGTCCGAGATAGAATTTGGACTGTCGAGGTTTGTGTAGCTTTATTGAGGAAATTAAATGATGTTTATGTGAAAAGTCATCTTCAACATGCATGTTTCAGAGAGGATGATAAGGATAATTTGAGATTTTTAGATAATGTTTAAATACTTTTATTGTGCAGAACCCATATTTCATAAGTACAAATAACAATTTTCTTTTTTAATAAATAAATGTGTTAGTATTTTTAATTTTTATGGATAAAAATAATAATTTACTTTAAATTTAAAAATATCACAAACAAATTATTCCATTTGAAAATAATAAAGAGATCAATCTTCTCGATAGAATTAATTTTTAAGAATTTATAAAGAATAAAATTTTACTAAAAACAAAACTTTAAATCAAAAATATTTTAGAATTAATTCGGATGTTTATTCATTTGTTTTCTCTCTTCTAAAGGTTATCTCTTTGTTCTTTCGCCTAACTCAATAAACAGCAGGGGGCAAGGTGAGAGCAAAAACCGACAACATTGCTTACGAGGCAACAGAGCACAACCTGCGTCATCACCTTTCGGATACACACACTTCTCTAAGAAAAAAGAGAGTGCACTGAGCAAAAACGACATCGTTTTGCAGTCTCATTCTACTCTCCAACCCCATCTGCACTTTGCTTCCTTTCCAACCCAATCCACACTTATCTATTCCCTTCCCCCCTTTTTCCCAATAATCAGCATCCCATTTCCCGCATCCCAAAACCACTAAGGCACTAACCATCCTTCCACCTCCAACTCCAAAACGACGCCGTATTAATTATTGACCCCCCTCCCTTTCTCTCTCTAATGTAACACCGTTTTGCCCCTTCAAGAAAAATATAGAAAGAGGAAAATAAGGTTCTGTTGCGTCGTTTTGATCTAAACGACGATGGATCGGGCGGCGGTTACCGTCGGACCCGGCATGGACATGCCGATCATGCACGACAGCGACCGTTACGATCTGGTCCGTAACATCGGGTCCGGAAACTTCGGTATCGCAAGATTGATGCAGGATAAGCAGACCAAGGAGCTTGTTGCTGTTAAGTACATCGAACGCGGCGACAAGGTTCGTTATAGTTTTTACTTAACCTCTTTATTATCATCTTTTTGCTTTTTTCACTTTTATTTCTACTTATTTTGGAAATTTTCTTTTCTTTTTCAACGTTTTCGGTAACGAAAGGGGGAAGAAAAGGAAGACTTTATCACATGATTTTTTCGGTGCCGGATGAGTTTGTCTTTTAGTTGCTGACGTATGATGTATATGAATATGTATATTTGTATATATACTATTTATGCTGTGTTTATGGTTTCTATTTTTGTCTAAGTGCTTTGGCTAGTTGGTGTGTGATTTTATTTTCTGTTTTTGGTTTATCCTCCGGTTTTTCTTTATTTTCTCGTTTTCAATTTTAACGAGCTTATTAAATTATTCATAGATTTTGCAAGGTGACCAAGGAAATGGGAGAAAAAATAGTGGGTGGTCTAACTAATCCATGTTTTGTTATTCACGGCTTTCGGATTTGATGGATTTATCTATATATTTAATTTTATAGTGCACAACGCGGTTTAAAAGATCTCAATCCTTGTATGAGATGATGCTCAATTGTGGACATGTCTGATCGATAGGTGTGGATGTGCGCAATAAGCTAAGATTAAAAATTTGTGGCTTGTTATTTTGATGATAGAAAATGGTGTCACTCAGTTTATTTGAGTTAATAAACAGCAGCACTGATCGATTTTTCTGCGTTTACCAGTTATATTTGGCTACTCTGATATGGAAGGGGTTTTAGGGTAGGGTCAGGTGGAAGTTGGTCCATGTTGGATTGGTTTATTTTGCATCAAACGCAAAACTTCAAACCTTGAACTGAGTAACAGGGACTGGTTTAGATGATTTATGGTTCACTTCATTTATGAGTTTACATATTGTCACTTTCGCGATTATTCATGAACTTTGAGACGAACCATTGTGATTCAATAGTTGCCAGATTTTTTTAATCACCATTTTCTTTGGGATCTATTACTTAGTGCTGGACTCATCTCCCCATTTTTTTTATTGTGTGGCGCAGATTGATGAAAATGTCAAGAGAGAAATCATTAATCACAGGTCTTTGAGACACCCTAACATTGTTAGGTTTAAGGAGGTTGGTGTACTTTACACATTGACATTGTATCTGTATTGAAGTGGGTGAACGATATGTGACCTTATATGTAATTTCACTCAGGTTATTCTAACACCTACGCATCTGGCCATTGTAATGGAATATGCATCTGGAGGAGAACTGTTTGAGCGAATCTGCAATGCTGGGCGCTTCTCTGAGGATGAGGTTCTTACACTATTTATATACTGTTTCTACACTGGCCAGTTTTTCAATCATATTTGTTCCATATCTAACTTGCCAACCCATTTTCATATGCTGCAGGCTCGTTTCTTCTTTCAACAACTCATATCTGGGGTCAGCTACTGCCATGCAATGGTAACTAAATGTTCCTCTTTTTCCACTGGCTGATTTAAGTTGTATTCTATCTACACCAGTTCTGGACTGTAGTTTAGGACTTAAGGTTAAGTATTAGTCTTCTCAACATCAAATCTGATCTATCAGTCTTGTTAAATTATTTATTCTTGAAGCAAGTTTGTCACCGGGACCTGAAGTTGGAGAACACTTTGCTGGATGGAAGCCCAGCACCACGTTTGAAGATATGCGATTTTGGCTACTCCAAGGTCAGGGTTTCTATGTTTTCCTGGTGTAATTGGTTAGGCAATCTTTTGTTTACCTTTAAACGATTCTCTGTCATAAATTTTAATGCATATTTCTGCAACCATTTTGTATACAGTCCTGAACTAGTATGCTTCTGACTTATGTTTTCTTCTCTTTTAAAAGGAAAATTATAGTTACTTTGCTTTTCATATTTAGATCACCATATGGAATTGGATAGCTTGTTAGCTATCTAATGTAATTTAAGTAATTTGGGATACTGGGATGAAGTAATACTGCATGAAATTTCTAGGTGAATTTTGGTAGTCTGAATTCTTTGATGAACTATTTTTTCATCATGCATTCACATGTACTATAGTTGACTTGTCTAATGTAAGGCTATATCTACAACTTTGATTAGAAAAGGTCAAAAGGATACTTCATCAACTATCTAGCAGTGGAAGTGGTGATAATCTGCTTGGGAATTAGAGAGGGTCAAATTTGAATTTCAGGTGAAAACTGGAAAAATTGGTCCCTGAATCTGTTCTGGTGTGTGAATTTGCTTCTGTAGTTATCTCTGTTTTGCATATAGGTGCATCAAGAAAATTTCTAACAAAGACAATCTTTGGAGGTACATGGCTTAGACATAACTCGCATTAAGATAGAATTATATGGAGTGTAAGTACAACAACATGGTAATGGGGAACTCTTACATAGAAGTGAAAATGGGAAAGCCATTATATGATCTTGATTGTATTATTCAAGACAATGGGGAAATAGAGAATGATGTAAACCGCAGGATTCAAGCTAGTTGGTCAAAGGGGAGGAGGGCTTCATATGTGACATAAAAATACCTTAACACTTTAGAGTAAGTTTTATCATATTGCCACTAGACCAACTATGTTGTATGAAATAGTGTTAGGCGGTAAAGGGTAACATGAACATAAGCTTAGTGTGGTCGAAATGAGGATTTTTAGACAAATGAGTGGTTATACGTGAATGGACGAAATAAGGAACAGGGACAAAAGAGAAGGTTGGAGTGTTACCTATTGTTAAAATGACGATGGAATCTTGTTCTACGTGGTTTGAATGTATTGTATCGGGAGAAGACCAGCGGAGCATCTGATCAGGAGGGTAGCAAATGGAAGATAGACAAGTGGTTAAGGGTAAAGGGATACCTAAGAAGACTTTGGATAAGGTAGTAAAGAGAGATCTAAGCATAAATGGGCTTAATATATATTTATGGCAAGGCGAAATAACATGGTTTGATCCACGTAGTCAACCCCACCTACCCCTTTCTTATGTTGTTAAGTCAATTATACTTGTAGCTGTGTTTTCACCTTGAGGTGCTTCAAGTTTGTTGTAATCCTGTGGGTTAATTGACTTTGTTCTTAGTTCCCTTCTGGCGTGCAAGAATGCTATCATTAGTCCCTTAATCTAATAGAGGGTTTTAGAGCTTTTCTATATCTTACAGATTTGATTTATCTTGTTCTTTGCAGTCTTCGGTGCTTCATTCACAACCAAAGTCAACAGTTGGTACTCCAGCTTATATAGCTCCAGAAGTATTGCTGAAGCAAGAGTATGATGGCAAGGTAGTATTTAGTTTCACAGTTTTGTTCCTTTTCTGTATAAATGTTTACTCTCACATTTGTTTTGGAATGAACTTTTTGTTTTGTAAACTTGTCATAATTAAGAGGGATGCTATCATGCTATAAGGATCTAAAAAGCAATGTTATTTTGATGTGGACCAATTCAGGTTGCAGCAATATTTGAAAAATATTAGTTACTATTCTATAGCTCTTACATCTTTATCTTAGATTTCTTTCTTGTGTTGGGTAGAAACCAGGGTATCCACCCCCAATAGTGGTGACTAATTAATTAAGTGGATTAATTTACATGATGCATCATTTTCCTTATAACTTAATAGATCATTCATTTATAATGATGATGATGGTGATGATGATGATGGTACCATCATCATCATGATGGCAGATAAATAGATATATGATGTTCTCAATTGTTTTTAAATTATTTATTTATAAAAATAGGTCTGCACCTAGTTTTCGGGTTGGTTTGACATATATTTAATATTCAATTCAATATCTGAATCTTAACAATTGCTCTAGTTCAGCACTTGCAGACACCTGTTATTGATAATTAGTTAATTACCCTTTCCTTCACAATTGGTTATAAATTTGTTGCATCTGCTCTGCTGAGTTTGTCTTTAATGCAATTTTCAATACTGGTAGATAAGCCCAGGTGTGAAAATTGGATTGAATATTGTAAAAAATGCTCCACATCGCTCGCTAATGGGTTTCTGTTTCTGTGTTTCTATGCATTTAATACCAGATTGCAGATGTCTGGTCATGTGGAGTAACTTTATATGTGATGCTAGTGGGAGCATATCCTTTTGAAGATCCTAGTGAACCAAAGGATTTCAGGAAGACAATTCAGGTAGATCAGTTCTCAAGTTGTTTGCTCATTTTCTTCAGATTATTTTTCTAATTCTGATTGCTTTAACAAACTGTGTGTGGTTGCTTTCTTGCAGAGAATTCTCAGTGTCCAGTATTCCATTCCAGACTTTGTTCAGATATCTCCTGAATGTCGCCACCTTATCTCAAGGATCTTTGTTTTTGACCCTGCAGAGGTAATTTCTATTTCAAATAATTGAGCAACTACTGCATATAAGCCACTATCCCTGAATTTTTTTATTTATTATATATATTTGGGGTATATTTCCACTTGAATGTCTTGTTAAAAGTTAGCTTACTCATATGGGAGATGAAGCAAAACTTTTTGTCCTTGATATGGATTTTATACTTTTTTTCACGAGTGCTGTATGGTGGTCTACCTATAAGTCCAAAGTAAGTGTCCAAAAAGTTAATTATGCACAGGAATTAAGGAAATGGTTCGAAACATCTTGGTTTTTTTATATAATTAAATTGAATGTACTAAATTGCCCACATTACCTGGATGTTTTCATATATTTACTCTATCTTTTAACTTCTCTCCATTTCATTTGATAAGGTTACAAGTTGAGAAATTTAATTAAATGTTATCTAGCTTTTCAAATAAGCACATGCGTGGGATCAAATCAAATTTAAAAATTGACACTTATTTTGTACCGGAGATAGTATATTGTAGCCTTGTAGGCATAGCAGCATTCTGTTATTATATTTGTTTGAATCTTAATGCCTTCTGACATGAATGTGACAGAGAATCACGATGTCTGAGATCTGGAACCATGAATGGTTTTTGAAGAATCTCCCGGCAGATCTGATGGATGAGAAGATAATGGGCAACCAATTTGAAGAGCCAGACCAACCGATGCAGAGCATTGATACGATCATGCAGATAATCTCAGAAGCTACCATACCAGCAGCCGGGGCCTATTCCTTAGACCAGTTTATGGCAGATAACATTGACATGGATGACGACATAGATGAATTAGAATCCGAATCCGAGCTTGATATAGATAGCAGTGGGGAGATAGTGTATGCTATGTAAGTTAATTATCATAGTTTGCCCTTGAAGGACAGCATCTTAATGTTGTTGGACTTTAATAGACTTTCCAGCATCATGGATTCATGGAAAGATAAACATGTGGTGCCTGCATTCCTTGTAGATTAGGGTGGATAGAGTTTTGTTGTGTTGTACCTATTATGTATGGGGACATTGTTCTAACTTTCATCTCACCATTGGATCCGGATCCATCGGTTGGTGATGTGAGTTGACACTGTCTCGTACATAATATATACACAATTTTTGTGTGGATAAATAGAGAGAACTTTATGTTGACTTGCATACTAGTGCATGCTTCTTGAAGTAGGCAATATCCACAATCAGTTGCTGAGGGGAAGTATATTTATATTGAAATTTAAGTTAGGCTCATTAGGAGAATGGTTTGCATGCCCCTGCTTGTTATATACATAGATGCACCGTATAAACAGTCAAATTTAGTCGACCTATTTGTGACGTTTGGTATCTAAGTATTTCTTCCTTAGAACATGGGTTTGTTTTAATTCTTTTTGAAGGAAAAAAAAAATCACCATTACTTCTAGTCTGCATGTGGCCGCCTAGTTGTTCCATGTTTTATCACTAAAATGGGAAGTAATACTGTTGTTGAAGGGGACGATGAAGTGAATGAAAAACCTTGAAACTTGTGAATAAAGCATAGCCCCGTCGGAATTTGTTACACAAGCAACTATCATTTATTTAGACGTTGCAGAATATTTTTGTGGATTAGCTCATTTCAAATGAGCACCTTCTGCACCAAATGCAGCGCCATTTATTTCATTAGTTTTATCGCTTTTTTGTCTTTTCTGCTTTCTTAGTTCATCTCCGTATCAAAAAACATATATATACATTCTTTCGAACTTCATACATTGCATTTTCCTGATAGCAGAGTGCCCTGCGTCTGCCTAATACATATTTTCACAATGGCTTTTTACAATACAACAACATACAGAAGTTGAGTGATAATTACAATGGAGTTTCAAATTCTTTAAACAGACTTCAAGGAATTGGACTCGTCAATGAAACCCAGGAAGCCAACGCAGGTTGATATCTGCTCTAACCTTCACTATCATCAGATTGGGAAGGCTGGTGAACTCTTTGAAATGTTCCCATAAAGCAGCCACCTCATCATCGCAGATCACATGAATCACATGCTTCAAATTTTCGAAGGATGTGACCGAGTGCGGCAATTCGTTCAATCCTGAGCAACCCCACATATAGAGCTTCCGTAGACTATGCAACTCGCCGATGTCTGCTGGTAACTGGGTTAGGCTTATACACTCTGATATGTCGAGACACCAAATCTGTTGAAGCCTTCCAACAGATTCTGGCATCTCTTTCAAATCAGAGCAGGAACTAAGTCTCAAAACTTCCAGATTCTTCAGCATAACGATTTCTGGTGGTAGTTTAGAAAGCTTATGACAGTTAGTGATACTAAGCTTCTTCATGGTCATAATGTTACAGAAATCAGAAGGCAATTCCACCATATCCATGCAATAGTCAATGTTCAACTCCACTAAATTTGGCAGTGCATCTGAAATTTTGATGTCACTACTTCCAAAAGCCTGCTTTGTAGTACACATATAAAGCGACAGATTTCGCAGCTTCCTCAATTTGCAGAGGCTAGGAACCGAAACCTTTTCCAGGCTAATCCTTTTCAAGCATGGTAATGAACCAAGTACCTCAAAGTTGTTCAATTCACAAGGATGGAAACCCTGATTTGTGACTATGAGAACTTTGAGTTTTCTCATTTTCTGAATGAAATCCGGAAATGTATACTTGTTAGAATGGATATTTAAAATCAGAACTTCAGTTTCATCAGGGTTCATGTTGTACCAGTCAGGAGTGAATGTTTCATCTGCAGAGAAGCGAACAAAATATATAGCATCAATACCAGAAGACCATGGATGTGACACAAGACAAAACCATTCTTATCATGATTGGGACAGAGAGGGAGAAACATACCAGTTGAAACAAACATTATGCGAGCAGTGACTTGTTCCTGCTTCTGTTGTTGTTGTGTCCCCCTTACAGATAAGAATGACAGCATGCGAGAAACGATACCCGGCTGATTCTGGCCTACCAACCAGTTGGGACAATTTTTCCCATTCCGAGTCAAGTCGATCGCCAGCCTTTTCCTTCGCTCGATCCATTCTTGGTTGCTTTGATGGTTTGCTAGTTCTCTAAGGAGATCATGCTGCATAAGGAAGTGGTTATTGTAGTACATTTCCACGTCCGTTGCAACTTTCCTGTTCAATAAAGAAGATAACAAGTTATCCATAGAATCAAAATCTTCCAAAAGTTCAATGACAATAGTCTATTTGACAACATTAATATTATTGTTATTCTTGCTTGCACATACACACAATCGCATAGATACTTATGCTATTGAAGCATGCATGTTTGATTTTGGATAAAGTTGTTGACAGAAAAAGTTTATACAAATTATGCAATGCGGTAGCATTATTTCTCAGATTTAACTTTTAATTGAATTCAATGAAGGTGTTTTTCAACACATTTTTCCTATAAGTTACCCCTAATATGCAAGGACCATCTTAACAACATTTACTAAAAGTCATTTTTAGCATAAGAACTAAAATGTTTTGGCTGTCTGTACCCTTTATAAAGCACTAAATATCAACCAAGATAACATAAAAGATCCTATGTACCTTGTAACAATGACATTAGCCAAATTCTTGGAGTTTAAACTATGTATAATATTCATTGCTTTTACTCCATCCTCATCAAGTTCATGCAGTTCTGTCCACATGTCATTCAGCAAAGGAACGCGGATCCTTTGATCTTCAGGGAACAGACCTAGGTCCATGAAACACTCCTTCTCCTTGTCATCTTCCACTATGTCTAGACAATTCTGAAGGTGAGAATCCAAGTCTTTGTTGGATTTAAGCCGTTCCTTCATTGTTTGCCAGAACTCATAAGGATGATGACAGAGGGATCCACCAATAACTTTTAGAGCCAGAGGTGAACCATTACAACCTCTCACTATCTGTGTTTCATGAAACCAAAGAAGAGCCAATAAATAAATTGTAAATCTGCCAATGCAGCATGAAACAAATCAACAATTCTTGGTTACAATGTTCCGGTAACACATTGTATGCTTACACAAAAAATATTATAAGGTCAAATAATATAATAAAATTATATTTTACAATATGACTTTTTATTAGAGGTAATGCTTAGATTGATCCCTGAAATTTTTAGCGCTTATCAAAATAGTCCCTGACTTTTGGAAATGACTAAGTTGATCCTGAATTTACAAATTGTGAATCTTTTTTGTCCTAAATTTAATTGTTGTTAACACGGTGCTGACATGGAGCGTTAAAGTGTCAGCAGGGCATTCCTAATACTAATAGTAAGTGATATGGTTATGACTTCAGTATGATCAAATTGGTACCAAAGTTGGTTAATTGGACTTATTTTGATTAACTTTTTTATATTGCGGAGAAACTAAAATAAATCCAATTAACTAATTTGATACATGTATTTGATCATGTTGAAGTCTTATGTCACTATTGTTGGAAATGTCACGCCAACACAACATTCTATATAAACGCCTATAAACGCCGTGTTAATGACAATTGTGTTAATGACAATTGAATTAAGGACGAAGGAGATTCAGCATTTATAAATTCAGGGATTAATTTGACTATGTTTAAAAGTCAAAAACTGTTTTTGATAAATTCTAAAAATTTCATTGACCAAATTGAGCATTTTTTTAACTACAATTTTTATCTAAAATGCCAATTTATTATTGGGTTGAGCACAATCCAGTGCTCACTACAGTTTCTATTATTATTATTATTATCAATGTGTAACTACAGCTTTCTATTATCTCAAGACTCAAGGTAAGAAAGTGCACCTCATGGACAAGATTTTCATCAGGCTTATAAGAGTGAGTGTCTTTGGCTTGTGTAAAGTGATGGAAGAGGGATACGGCATCATCATCACCAAGTGGTTTCAAGTGGAACTGAGTATGGAATCTGCGAAATGCAAATCTTGAAGTAACTACAATCTTGTAATTTGGAATGGTGGAGAATTTGAACTTTTCAACAATTGAATCTGTGCCAGACCATACATCATCCAGGACCAATAATATTGGTCTACCTTTATCCCCAACATGCCTCAGCAAGTTCCCCAACCGGTTAATTGCCTCTTCATCGGTTTGAAACTTTGGTGCCCGGTGTCCACAGTGTTCAAATAGTGTCTGTACAATGCTCTTCAAGTTGGGTGATTTCGACACTGTCTGGAAGAAGATATTGTCTGCAAACATGCCTAGCCAAAACCAAACACATGAGGGTAATATGGATCAGATTCTAGACAATTTCGTTATTCAGGCTTCACATTAGGCAATGCACGATCTCTTCTGAAAACTTCACAGAAAAATATTATCTGCGCACTAAAAAATCAGCTCTAATACATTTGTGTATAAATACATAATTAATTTTTATTATGTATTTTATATCAATCATACTTATATATTAAAAATCAGCTACTAAATTAATTATGAATTATAAATATAAAATATATATTAAAATATAAATGTGTTACAACTATCAAAAAGCAACCTAATGAATAAATAGTAAGATGTTGCTTGCTTTGGTTCTATGGAAGGATAAAAACACAAGTTTCCATTCCAAAAAATGCCAAGATTTCTATAAGTATAGACACTTTGTTAAAGTGTTGTATTTGCGTGTCGGACACATTTTAGATATGACATTTATAGATATTTGTCCGACTCATGTGCTTTATATTTTCAACTATGTCTTAATAAAAAATATTTTTTTTCGAATACGTTTAGACACACTTAAATACTATCACGTGTTATATCCGGTCTTATTCTTAACATTTATTTTCAAAATGAGTTTAGAAACAGTATATATTATTATTTATTAAAATAAAAATATTTTATATAATTAAAAAATATTAAAAATAATTAAAAAATTAATTTATATTTTAATATCAATAAAATATCAAAATATAAGTACAATTCATCTAAATTTAGATCCTCTAAATCTAGGATTTTCACTTTAGAGGATAAAGTGTAATTTAAAACCATTGAATATTTTCTTTCTCATGTTTTTTTTAGTTTCACCTATGAAATAAATAGTAAAAAATTACACTTTATCCTCTAAAGTAAAATTCAAAATTTAGAGAATCTACGTCCCATATTTCGAGTCCATATGAATATATGTGCATCATACATAACAAGATTCTCATTAGAAAAAAATTATAATTATTTGGGCATTTCATCCTTTAATTTAATTTGTATCTAATAACTATTAATCGGTGCAAATATACTTGCACGGATATAAAACTAGTACTCATACACACACACATAATTTTTTGTTAAAAATTAGATAAATTCTAACCCTTTCATTGATTTACCAAGTTTTTTTTCTCCTAAACTCCGGCAACTAGGTGACTAGTTTTAGTTAATCCAATTGAACATGTAGATCCAGTCTGAGTTTTTGGAAGCATGAGAAATAACAAAAATATTTGGAAGATAATAGAATCATTTTTGGCTAATCCGATTGGATATGTCCATTCAGCTAGATTTTTCAAAACCATGTGAAATAACAACGATGTTTAGGCAACTGAGGCCTAGCACAGATGGCATTTCTATATGTCTCTTGCAAGCTCCATCCGGCGGTTCAAATTTTAGCTAAGGCTGGATGTTGTTTAAAAACCTATAGTACTTTTGTAGTGTGTATGAGTGTGATGTGTGAGTGTAAAGCATGGATATAATGACTAGAATTGAGGAGTGTCCAATTCCCTTGAGTAAAAAAAAAAGAAAGAAAGAAACGGTAAAATGATTATTATTATTCTAAAAATGATAAAAGAAAAGGGAACTCCCACTATTTTTCAAGTGAAAAAAGAAATTATGAAATAAAAAAAAAATTCAAAAGAAATTAAGAAGCAAGTGAAGCACATGGGTGATCCCTAATTCTGAACCAACGAGGAATATAGAATGCATATGGAAGAGAATATTCATTATACATACCTTTGACTTGTTCATCCCAACAGAGCTTCTTAGCCAGCGTGCTCTTTCCAGATCCTCCCAACCCGGTAACCAAAAGAACACGGTCACCATCCTTCTTCAGCACCTCAACCTTCAACTTCTTCAAAGGCTCTTCCAACCCCACTGTGAACTCAGGCTTCTCAGGAACTCCACTCACACCCCGCAAAACTTTCTCTTCTCCTAACCGCCCTCCATAATCATCACGAATAATATCAAGAATATTCCTCACGTTATACAGCACCTCCATCACATCCCTCCCGATCTGCGTTTGCACGTTCACAGACAGAATCCTCCCGAG
>NC_029772.3:413805-415122 GCF_000817695.3 Arachis duranensis
CTCCAAACTTGCTACTGTATCAGTACCGCGATCCAACTCTCTCGCGTATTGTTTCATTTCTTCTACCAGAGGAGTCAACGCATCTAAGGTCTCCTTCTTCGTCTTCAACACCGATTTGAAATTCTTACCTTTCTCCACCATTTCTATGGCCAGTCTTAGCACTTCCTGCATTCCAGCACCAACCGCGCCACCACTAAACAGACTTCCATCCACCATAGCTAATTGATGCAAAAATTTCTATTCTTCTACTATATTTTGGAATTACCGCATTAGGTTAAGAGATTTTTTTGGTGGAACTCGACTAGAACTATTTAGGAAATTTGATGATGTGGTTAGAGAAACAAGAGAAACCATATATAGCTCTGTAAAAGGTAGGCCTAAGGTCCCACACATAATTTATAATTGAAAAATATTTAGAGAGGAATTTGTGAGAAACGGGAAGTGCATTGCCAAAGAAGTTTCCGCTGATATTAACAATTGTACGGACGAAGCAAATGACGCGTCCCATAAAAACGTAAAAGCTATCGAATGAGGTCTCAATTTCGCAGTGTCATGACGGAGAAGTACCGGAGTAATTTCTTACTCCGTGTGGGACTGGATTTTTTTGACAATGGGAAAGAAAGATGATATATTCAACGAAATTTAATTTATTTCAATATACATTTTATATTTTAATATGTATTTTTATGAATAGATTAAATTTATAAAATAATTTTTTATATTTATATTTTTTATTATTTTAGTCTTTTAAATTTAAAATTAATTATATTGGTCTCCAAAATTTGATTCTGAGCACTACTCATATTGATCTTTTTTCAGTGTTGAATCAATAAATTAAGTATTAAATTAGCTTTAACTTACCATATTAGACACATGGCTTTTGACATTAAACAAAACAAAAATAATAAGAAAAAGAAGAGTTTAAATTATGTGTAAATAATTATATTTTCCTTCATTCTTTTTGCCTTATTTAATATTTAAAACGAAAAGATGCTATTTAGCCATGTATCTAGCGTAATAAGTCAGAACTAGCTTAACATTCTGTTCATTCACTCAACATTGAAAAGGGTTCATAGACCAATATGATGCTTAGAGCAGGATCTTAGAGACTGGTATAGTGAATTTTAAATTCTAAGAAACTAAAATTTTAAAAGTCGTAAATCTCAAGAATCATTATAAAAGTTTAGTCCTTACGAATGTTTTTTTTTTTATATACATGTAACATAACTATTATTATTATTGTCGTTGTTATTATAAAACATGATTAATCTTTAAAATATCTAATTATCAAATTAAAATACTAAAACACTAATTCAA
>NC_029772.3:415230-421120 GCF_000817695.3 Arachis duranensis
TTATTTATTAAAAATAAATAAATATTATTATCATGTATTACTCAAATCAATAGTGGGGCGCTTAGCATTTTCGAGTGAAGACTCAAGTGAATTTTCATTAAACACAATTTATAATAAGTTATGTGAAATAAATTATACGTAATACCATACACTTTCATTTTTCTTCAAAGAAAGTGTTGAAATGTTTACAAATACCTATTATATATGAATTAAATAGATATTTCTAACATTTGTTTTTAAAAAATAACATATAGTTTTCCAAATTACAATTCATTTCTTTTTCTTTTTTTTTTGATGATACAATTTATTTCTTTCTATTTTGACGAAAACATCTTTGGGCTGATAGCCTGATATGAAGTATAAAGTCTCTACTTTCTTTTTTTTTACAGTGCCAGGCCCACAAAGGGCCCAAAGCACAATAAACGATGAACCATCCCAGACCCACCCGACCCGGAGAACAATCCCCATCAGTTCCCTTGTGCGCCGTTCTTGCTAAGGTTGCCAATGAAGCTCGAACCCTCTCTGCTGTTACCATGTTAAAGCATAGGTCAACATTCTCACATTGGTGAGGTATCATTGCAAATCAATATGCCCAATTCACAGAGTGCTTGATCATATAGTTTCCTTCCATGTCTCTACTTTCTTTTCTTCAGCGTCCCTAATGTTTCAAAAGTTATTTTGGGATTCTTTTTTGTTTTTCCTCCATCTAAAAGCATGTAGCATTTAAAAAATAGACAAAAACACTAAAAAAGTGTAATAATGTTCAATAAATATATCCAGCATTTTACGATTATCTATTTAATAGACTAATAAATATATAATTTAGAATGTTTTGAATTAACCTTTTATATACGTGTCACTTTTACTATGGACACTAAATATTAAAAATTATTATTAACAAAAAGATGATAATAAACCAATAATATTATGTCTATCTAATATCATTTTAGTTTTATAAACGCTAAACAATTTAACATTAGATATAATAACTTTCTAAACCAGATCTAGCACAGGTGCTTATTTTTCTTTTTTCTAATTGCGTACTGTCTCGGCCTTCTAAAATTTACCGGATAGATCTTCTCAAATTTTTTTAACACGAGAGAATAAAGTGTGATTTTTCACCATTAATTTTATAAATAAAATAAAAAATAAATATATAAAAAAATAAAGAGTTAGACTAAGCAATTAACACATCTAATTTTTTCTCCATTGGAGAGGAACAGCTCTCGTGACAGTGCGCTTTCTAAATTTGTAATTTAAATGTTCCAAAACAGAAGGTTTTAGACTTTGTTGTGCAATCTCTTTTTCCCCTTTATTTGTGATTTTGGATTTATAATTTCGAACATTTGAATATAAAGATTTTTTTAAATGTTCCAAACATAGTTTAAGAAGTTTGTAAGTACAAAATTTAAATCTCACCTCCCCATCTCGCAAATCTATTCTCTTTTTTTTTGTCTTCTATCTTTTTTGGTAATTTTGGTTTTGCTAGAGTCACCATCGCCTGCAGACTGCAGTGGCCGACAAGGGACTGCTAGCAAAGGATGAAGCAGCGGTTCTGGTAATAAGGCTGTGGTGCTATGGTTCTAGTAGAAAAGGAAGAAGAGATAAGTAAAATCAAAGTGTGAACTTGGAAATGAAAATAAAATTTCAAAAATTAGCTAATTATTATCAGCTAAATGTTAATTTCGTAATTAGAATCATAATTGATATGCTACGGGTATACATCTTAATATATAAAACACACTCATGAACAACACAGTATATGAATTATTCCATCTACCTGTGTACTGCACCCAACCTGGAGTTTTAGAATTTCTTTTTTTCCAAATCTGAAACAAGGATCAAACTCTCGATTCTTAGTTAAAAGACGATGAGTCTACTCTACTCGACCACCCTATCAGAGTTAGTTAAATGCATCCATTTAATAGTTCATACCCCCGCAAGCAAGGGTAATAATTAACTGGGTTTCTATGAATAAAAATCTCTGTTTTTATGCCTCTTCTGTGTGTATCTCTTCAATCTCATACATCTTTCATTCTTCTGTCATTCAATGCACAGTTGGAGTGCGAATAAAGAGAAACTGCCATAATGGGAAAAAATAAAGCCATGTTAACAAATATTAAAACAAAATAGCAAATACCATGGCAACTACTTTCTTGAATACCTCAAATGATTTCCCTGATCGTTCATATTCTAGCATGCTTAGTGCAACTTGACAGCTTTCAGAGACAAGAGGCTCCGGATCCGCTGTAAACTCCTCAAGAAGGGCTACACTTTGGTCATCTAAAGGATACAGCAAAAGAACTTTGTTAGGAACTTCAAATGTAAATGAGGGCATTTAAATGCTTAGCAATAAACTAACTAATATATGTCCAGTGGGTTAGCTTAAAAAAAAACCACCTTATTATAAAGATAATGAGATTAAATTAAGCTTCTCGAGTTAAGCCCAAAGTCGTCCTGAAATTGACCGCTTGTACTAAAATAGTCTCTGAGATGTGAGATCTCAATTACATCAATTATGTACCTGAGATTCGCAAATATGCCACCTTAGTTCCTAATGGCGTGATAAGTCACTTAATGGAAACATGATGCATTTTTGCCAATCTGAGAGACATAATTGATACAATTAGAATCTTAGGAACTAAGTTAGTGCACACGGCCAATCTGATGGACCACTTTGAGACTTAACTCTAAGTTTCTCACAAAGAGACTGTAAATTAGACTTGAGCTTAGCTTATACATAATATAGACTAGGGAACAGCCATAAATTAGCAGCAAAACTGTTGGAGAAAAAGTATATACTATTCATCTGTTTATTGTAGAATTTAATTAAGAGACTAGTGGCTAGAAATCAACTGCTAACAGAAAAATATCCCATCAATATTCCAAGAAGATAATAAAGGTTTTGACTTTTGGCTAGAAAATGCTTTACATTTCAAAGTGATTTCATGTAGTAACAGTAAGATGCTTCTCCAAAGTGAAGGAGATTATCTATATCTTTTCCAACTCGAACAAGTAACTTGTATGATATTTTAGTTTGCATAAATTGTCTCAAAATCTTGCGAATCACTTTGACTATAACTAGCAAGTATTGCCAGTTGAATGGTACAAGAAGCATTATTCAACACTGTCACATTTTTCCTTAATCTATTCTATGACCTGAATGAGAATGAGGTTATTTTTCACCAGTCACAACACGGATGGACAGAAGCATTAAAAAAAGTAGAATTTGCAATCTAAATTCACTTGGACTGCTACTATTTTCTCCTTGCTTCTATATCAACATATGAATTTCATATAGTATATGATATTATTGCACTTCTACAGACATACATGGCATCACAAAGATCACACTCCTTTAACATATTGATTACCATAGTGCCTAAAAGATATCACAACATTTAGTTTAATAATATTTGGTTTCAATACCTGCAATTGACCCAAGAGCTTCAGCAGCTTCATGTCTAACCATTGGGTGCTCATTCACATCTTTAAGTATGTTGGATAGTGCAGCTGAAGCAGCTTTGTCTTGCAACTGACCCAGAACATACGCAACCTAAAAATTGCCAAAAATATAGGCATTGGCATTCAAATTATAAAAGAATATTTGGGCATACTCAAACAAAACAAAATGTACAGAAAAAGAAAAACAAAGAAAAGAAAGTGTACTCATCAAACCTCATGACGTAAAAGAGCGCTTTTTGAACCCAATGAATCGATAATAGCAGCAACAGCTTCCTCTCCACCATCATTTCTAAGAGCAAAAAGAGCTGCATATCTCTCATACATCCCTTTTTCTTCATCCAGAAGTATTTCCCTGATTTGATTAAGAAGAGTTAGCAAACCAACTATCTAATGTTTAGTTACACAGGCTCTATCCATTAGCATGAACCGGACAAACCTCAATTGTTGTACCGAGGTACAGGAGCATGCCGGTGCAGCTGGATCGACTGACTTAAAAGGTGAAATATCATTTGTAGACAAATCATCACTATTTCCAGCATCTTTTAAATGCCGAATACGTTCAAGAGCCAACTCACAAGTTTCGCGGACCTCCTGAGCCGGATCTAAATCCAAACAACTCTTCAACAGGGGAATGTTACCATATGAACCAATAGCACCAAGTGCTTCAGCTGCCTATGCAGTTACAACAAACACAATGCTCTTAAAACTGGAACAATTTGCAAAAACAAGAACAAGAACAAAGAGCAGGACTTCGTGGAAAGTACCTCATGGCGAACAATTGGATGCAAAGCATTTGGCCCAGCGCAAATGCGGCTTCATGTGCCAACAAATTTGATGAATCTCTCGTGGCTGCAAAGTAAAACTAGCTCCAATCAAAACATTCAAAACAGCATGGAAGTTCATACGGTTCATTTTCTTTTAGGGCACCAATTTTCCCAAATTTAGAATACGACAAGTATTTCTAATAAAGACCAAAACAAAGCAGATTATTGTAATTCCACAACAAAACAGAAATTACTTGCATAAATAAATAAATAAGCACAAACCGAGAATGAGGGCGTGGCGAGGGGCTTGTCCTTTGAGGTTGCGAAGAGAGAAGAGAGCTCTGAAGCGGTCAGAGATGGGTTGCGTGGAATCCAGCAACAAGTTGCAGAGGAACTTCTCGGTGTCCTTTGACGAAGTGAAAACGGCGACGTCGGAGGAAGCCATCATGGATACAAAGGAAGCTTGATGCTTCTCTTCCAAAGACCAACGTCGAATCGGATTCTCGCAGTAGCAGACAGTCACACACAGAAGACACAACTTTTTGAAAGCTTTTCACCTGTTTAGTGTACTTTTTGGAATATGACTATTCCATTGTTTGTAACCAACCAGGTTTAATATAAAAAATACAAATAGTCTCATAGTCTATATTTAAGAAAACAAATTTTGTGGACATTCACAAAGAGAGTGTATGGTAGGCATGCAACCCTTACATCTTTTGGGAAGTTTATTTGATTTGAAATTGAAAATGTCTTTTTTATCCAAATTAGCTTCAAGCTAGTTTGAGTAGATATATATTAAAATTGTATTATTGGGTGAGTTAAGCTGATGATTTTATTGTAAGTTATGAATCACATACACATTTTAGACACGACATTTATCGACATTCCTTTGATACGCGTGTTTGTTTGTTCAATTGTGTCTTAATAAAAAGTAAAAAAAAATTTCTTCGAACACGCTTAAACACACCTAAATACCATCACGTGTCAGCGTATCCAGTCTTATTCTTAACATATATTCTTGAAATAAATTTAGATATAGTATATATTATTAGAGAAAGTATAGGAAATTAATGAAATATTTGTACAATGTGTACAATGAAGATTTAGGAATGTCCGATTCAGTATTAGAGATATAATCATTAATGTTACTTTTTTCCATCAACTGAAACTTTTGGAATGAGTAGTATCATGACATGGTATGAGATGTTCATTATCCTAGTACTCGGATAGTTATTTATTTTTTAACTTAATAGCCTATTGTGCCATGACTCATTATTATTTATTAAAATAAAAAATATTTTAAATACTTGATATAATTAAAATAAAATATTAAAAATAATTAAAAAAAATAATTTATATTTTAATATTAATAAAATATCAAAATGTCATTACGATTTATCTTGTTTTAATATTAAAAGTTTGGTGTTCCTTTGGTCTTTTTTTCTTGAATTTTAAATTCTTTAAATTTTTAAATCTTATTTTATTTTGTTTCTTTCTCTTAATTTTTTCTTTCCAATTTTTTAAATTCAAAATCTTTTATTGACTTTTTTTTTAATTTTCGAAATTTTTAATTATTATTTTTTTATTTTTTTATTTATTTTTTACTTTAACAAAAAAATGTAAACATCCTCTCTTTAGATTCTTGCATTCTTGTTTCTTTA
>NC_029772.3:421160-450365 GCF_000817695.3 Arachis duranensis
TTTGTCTCTTGTTTATAAAGGAACACAAAAAAAAAAAAAAAGCCATCGTTGCAGTGATGTAAGTGAAAAAATAGCCACTGTTTTGGCACCATCGTTGTATGTGTATGTAAAAACGTCTAAAAATTAAGCTACCTTGAATGTGTATTTCATAGTTGGCACAACATTCAATACAAGTTAGATAGGAGATTTTTTTTATGCATACATAACATGAAATGAATCCTTGAAAAGATTAAATGCATTGTTAAAAAAAAATTAGATAGGATTTAGATATGTCAACTATATAGGTCTTTCTTGATCATATGAGTTGAGTTGATTTGAGTTATTGTTTATGAGACAATTGTACCAAAACATAAATATCTAATTGTTTAGGGTAATTGTTAAAATTATTTCTTCAATAGATTATACTTGCCTGAGTTAACTCCAATACTTATTCTATTCTTTTGACCACCACATCACCCCTTTTTAAGTTTGTCGATATCGGAACTTGAACCATATAAAAAAATTTAACTAATTATAACCGAGTAAGATGGTTTCTCTAAAAACTGCCTGCACATTAGCATGATTTTTAGGTTAGACAATGTTACCAAAATATTTTTGTAATTGCATAATCATTTATGGTAAAAGTCACACCAACCTATTACAGAACTCTTTAATCTCTTTCAGGTCAGGATTAATAAATAGCCTTGATACATCAAAGTGATTTTACACTGATATTTTCTTTAAAATAGACGTAAAAATATTGAGTCATGTGTACTCAAAAGGTTTGAATCGAACTAAGTTAGGAACATGTAACTGCTCAAATTTCAAAATCTTACCGTTCCACCTTCTGGGTCTAAAGAATTGCGCAATTATTATCAGTGGTTCGATCCTTTCTTCTTCGAGATGCAGGAGAATCTAGTCTACCATTTCTCCAAACAACACACACTCAATACTGTTGTTTCTGCAAAACACTTAGTAAGATCAGTTTGTATGGTAATGAGACAATAACTAAGCAAGACTGATATTTGATTACACATTTTTATGAACTTACTGAAAGTCTTCTATTAAAATAGTCAAACGCTTGGTCTCCTTTCCTTTGCTAGTTATCATTTTTCTTGGATCTTCCTTTCCAATCACTTCACCTATGATATCTACACCACATCAAGAGATTAAAAGAAGTATAAGCGTCAAACTGAACCCCCTTTTTTTGACTATTTTTTATTGAGAATTTTTTAGTTATTGAAGCCTAACCTATTAAAATTGAGTCATCAAGCTTGTCAGCAGCCAGCAACTCCAAAATAGACTGAAAACAAAATGCTTCAAGTGGATAGCTTGAATGAACTACCAGAACAACTCTGATTCTATTTGAAAAGTTTATAATCCATCTATTAGTTGTTGTCTTGATTTTCTCCATTTTATCCACCACAATGAAGTTGCTCATGGCGTATATGTTGAACCGCACAATTTTTTCTCTCCAGTTCTTGAATAGATGTTTGGGGATTGAAGCTTGAATCTTTTCACCCTAAATAATGAGAAAATATCATAGTTAGAAAGTTAAGTTTAAAACAGCCACAAACTAAATAAAAAAAAAATTAACTACAACAAACTTGTCTTAATATCTTGCAGAATTATCTCTGTGTCATTGATCTCCTTTTTTTAAATTGTTTGGGAGTTCCCATAAATGGATAGCATAAACCTTGAAGGTTCATCCAAGTTTCCTTGGATTAATATCCATTAACATATCATAAGCCTCAGACATCTTTATGCAGGTATGGAAAGCTAAACAATCAGTTGAGAGGACTCCATTAACTTTTGGAAGGTAACCTTTCTCCTCTCAACACTTTCTGGTGTATCAAAAAATGATATGACATAGGCTTGGGGATCCTTATATAGAGAAGTTTGAAATTGAAAGCTTAGAAGAGAATACTTTGCTGCGTTACTTCATCATTGTTTATTCATAAAATAATCTGTAGTAATTTAGTGTCATGTGTCACTTGATGAAATATATTACTTGTCGAATGTATACAGCTGCACCTGTCAAACAACTAACCCACTACTCTTCTCCTATTCTATATTAAATTATTAATAGATATTAAACTTCAATGCCTTTGCTTTTCTATTTTAACCGAAGAATATTATCTAAGTACAAATTAGGGTTTTTTATTTAAATAAATTATTTGCTCTCCTATTTTACGTGAATCCCCTAAATGATTTTCTTGAACGTGAATCCCCTAAACCATATAATATATAAATCGTCCTAGGCTGGTGTGTGTTATTTAATATGTAAAACATTGTACCCTGGAACGATTTATGCATGAATTGCATAGGTGAATAAAGCATAAATCGTCCCACCCTAGTGTGTTTTGGAAGTCACACATAAATCGTCCTAACCTAGTATGAGTTATGTGTTTTCAGCTTAAACACGTTACCCTGCCACGATTTATGTGCATCTTTGTAAACCTCAACCCCCTAACACGATTTACGTGCAAATCCCAAACCCCCACCAACTTAGCACGATTTATGTGCAAATCTTTATCCCTCAATATCGTAGAACGAATTATGTGTTATATGATAAGACACGTTAGTATGGAACGATTTACGTTTAAAAATACAATACCAGATACCATGAAACGATTTATGTGCTTGAAGAGCCTATAAATACAGGAGGAACATCATTGTCGAGCCATATTTCCACCGAGGGTTGTGAGAAGATGGCTGAGAGTGTGTTCTTGTTAGTTCATCATCGGGGAAAGATCGACGAAAACACAAGTGAGGGTGTAACGTTCAGTAGCAAGAAACAGATTGGAGGACTTACGTGGATGACGTGTATCGCTTAACAACCATCTTCAATGTTTATAAGATTGGTTTCTCCCCTCCGATGGCAGATGACTTGCTTCCCTTGTACGAGGGTCCTCGAGTTATCCCAGACCCCGGCATGATGCGAGCGACCGTGGGTCGTCCTAGAGCTACACGGATAAGAAACAGTATGGATGAGCCCGAACCGGACAGGACGAAGAGATGTGGTATGTGTAGGGTTCCAGGTCATACTAGGAGACAGTGTCCCCTGCGCGCAGGTGCATCCGGTCATCATGAAGGGAGCAATGCGTAGGCCCTCTAGCACCGTTATAGTTTATGTTATTTTTTTTTTGCCTTAGCATAGTTAGATTGTTGCTTGATGTTGTCTTAAACACTTTGCATTTAATGTTGTTCTTTGTCGTTCACTTCTTTCATTATTAAAGAACTCGTGTTAGTCGGTTTAAATTTCACTTTAGGTTTACTTGCAACATAGTCCTTTCATATTACCATAGTAGTAGATAACAACATAACAATAACGAAACGGCAAATGTCTTTAATAACAACATAACAATATCGAAACCACAACAATACTAAATAACAATATAACATAACAACATAACAATATCGAAACCACAAAAAAATCACCATCTGTGCTGGCAAACTCCCCTTAACATAAATCGTGCTAGGTTGGTGGGGGTTAGGGATTTGCACGTAAATCGTGCTAGGGGGTTGAGGTTTACAAAGATGCACATAAATCGTGGCAGGGTAACGTGTTTTAGCTGAAAACACATAACTCATACTAAGCTAGGACGATTTATGTGTGACTTTCAAAACACACTAGGGTGGGACGATTTATGCTTTATTCACCTATGCAATTCATGCATAAATCGTTCCAGGGTACAATGTTTTACATATTAAATAACACACACCAGTCTAGGACGATTTATATATTATATGGTTTAGAGGATTCACGTTCAAGAAAACCATTCAGGGGATTCACGTAAAATAGGAGAGCAAATAATTTATTTAAATAAAAAACCCTACAAATTATTGAGAAAAAGGAAAAACTTCATTGGGACGTTGTGCTGCATGTTTGGGATGCACCTCCTCAAGTTTTAGCATTTCCTCTTTCTAGTGATAGAGACGCTGCATGGTTTTCCGTTAGTTTTCTTTGTTTCCTTCTCATGTAACCAAAAACATTATTGCCAAACATTGTTTACTAAACGCGTAATTATCGCCAATGTTTAAAAACACAGTTTTGTATTGGTAAAAACAAAACAATTCAAAGTGTTGCTTCTTGCAATGAACAATATTAAGTTACGAAGAAAGTTTATAATAACGATTGGAATAAAACAAAAGTTAAGGAGCGAGAGCGAATCAGAAGAAAATGCTTCAGAAGGACGAGAGAATAAAATACCAAGAGACTAAAATTTTATTTCATAGAAAACACTAGTACAATAAGTCCACCCACGAAATTACACACAGCACACACGAAAATACTACTATATAAGCATATACTACAAGAAACCATAATGTAAATACTACTCTCAATTTATTTTATCTTAGATATGAGCTGGATCACTATTCTTCAAACTGTAAACACAATCACACATAAAATATGTGGATAAAGGGTGAATAATTATTCTCCATACTTTCAACAAAATCAAGCATAAAATATTTGGATAAGGGGGAGATCATTTTTCTTCATACTTTCAGCACAATCAAGAACAAAATGTCTCAGTAATATTTAAAGAAACACATATTAGGAGCTAAGTGGGTGAAGCCAATTTAAGTTGACGTCAACTTGAGGCACCTCTACCTTTAGATTCGGAATCATTGGCATGAAAGCTTCCCATGAAGCAGCAGTTTCTTCATCACATATGACTTTTAAATTCTCAAGTTTGGCGACAGAGAACGGCAATTCGCAATTTGAACAACCTGTCATGTAAAGGTTTCTCAGACTACGCAGATTTCCAATGTCCTCTGGTAAATCTGGAAGGTTCATGCAGTTTGAGATGTCAAGAAGACGCAGAATCGACAGCCTTCCAATTGAATTCGGTAACCCTTGCAAATCAGTACAACAACTAAGCCTTAGAAGTTCCAGCTTTGATAACTTTCCAATGTCTTGGGGAAGTGCATTAAACTTGTGACAATTTGTAATACTGATATTCTTTAGTGGGGTAATATCACACAACTCATTAGGCAATTTAAACATATCTTTGCAGTAGTCAATGCTCAATTCGATTAGATTTGGAAATGCTTCCGAAATTGGGATGTTGCCATTTTGGAAAACCCGAGTCATATTACACATGTAGAGGGATATTTTTCTTAGATTCTTCAATATGACAAGCGGAGGAGCAGAAATTCTCTCTAATCTGATTCTTCTCAGGTTTGATAAGGAACTGAGTTTCTCAAAATTGTTCAGTTCAGATGGATGGAAACCATAATTTGTAACAATGATAACTTTTAGTTTGTTCATTTTTTCAATCGATTCTGGGAACGAGTACTGTTTTGTTCGGAGATCAACAATCAAAACCTCAGTTTCATCTGTTTTCACATTGGACAAGAGTGAAGGGTAAGCTTCATCTGCAAATGGAATTGAATCATGTCAGATGTGGAATACAGATGAAAACCAAAGCACTACAATTCAAATTAATTAGCATTCTTTTGAGTTAAGTGTGTGTAAGCATAACTAACCAGTTGATATTGATAATGTGCGGACAGTGACTTGTACTGCCTTCTGTTTAACACACCGTCTCAGATAACTTGAAATGCGGGACATCATCATGCCTTTCTGCTTCTTACCGAGCCACCGTTGGCTAGCATTTTCATTCACATCAATCATCAGTCTCTGTCTACGTTCAATTGGTTCTTGATTGCTTTGATAAATTGCAAGTTCTCTTACAAGATCATGTAGGACGAGGAAGTGGTTATTGTAATAGTAATTGTCTACACCACAAACACTTTTCCTGGCAAATGAGCAAAAGCATATTCTTTAGATACAAAAAATCCGTGACAAAATTAAAAATACTCATTCTATCAAATAGATTAATTATGTTTTCAACTCCTCTAATTGGATTAAATTAATAAAGATAAATGCAGAGTTACATAAAGGGAGAAGTTCAAATTTACTCCATGATAAATGGCCATTCCAAAAAATAAGGAATCAAATGCTTCTCACATGTGCTACACAAACTACTAAATTTATTTGCTCCATAAAATCTAATTCATGTTATAAAATTAGGATCTAGGGAGATAAAAGATTTGTACCTTGCTACTGAGAGCTTAACCAAATTCATGGAGTCCAATATATTGATGATGGTCATTGCTTCTTGGCCATCATCGTCCAGTCCATACAATTCTTTCCATATATCAATGAGAGCAGTGACAGGGATTCTTTGATCTTCGGGGAATAACCCTAGGTCCATGAAACACTCCTTTATGAAGGGCTTATTCTGCAATACTTCTAAGATCTTTTGTAGACAGTTTACCAATTCAGCATTAGAATCAAGTATTGAATGACCTTGTGACAATTTCTCTACTATCTTGAGCCAAAACCCATAAGGTTGACGACTGAGGGATCTAGCCATCACCATAATAGTAAGAGGTGAACCCTTGCAACCACTTACAACCTGCATTTCAATGCAAGTAAACATCCTCAAAATCAAATGGGGTATAAGTTAGGCACCGAAGAAGCAAATGATCTAGCTATTTTATTAGTTTCAGTGTTCCAAACATGGTTTCTTGTAACTTTTTCAGTTTTAGTTAGTTCAACATTAATTTGTTAGAAAAATAGGCTATGAGCACTCATTTCCCATTGTCAAAAAGTAAGAATAAGCACCTTTTGGACAATATCTTCATTTGGTATATCTGAGCAGCTTCTTTCCAATAAAGCATAGTGACGGAAAAGCGTCAATGCATCTTCTTGATTAAGTGGTTTTAGGATAAAGTGAGAGGCGAATCTAGGAAATGCAACCCTTGAAGTCACTAGAATCTTGTACTGTGACATTTGAATTTGAAATTTTTCAACAAGGGATTCTGAGCCAGGCCAAACATCGTCAAGGACCAACAATGTCGGTCTTGTCCCAATATGCCTCAATAAAACTACCATTTGGTTAACTGCATCATTGTCGCTTTTAAACTCAGGCACTTGATATCCACATTGTTCAAATAGTCTCTCTACAATGGTCTTCAACTTGGGATTTTTTGAGAAGGTGACAAACAATATATTTTCATTGAATTTATCTAAGGAAAGCCAAAGAGATCAGTGAGAAACGGACCACTTCATGTGTTGTATATTTCAGAATTTATATACAGCATTCACTTCAACAAGTGAATATATCCAATAGAATAATTTAGATTAAAGACTTTTTACTGCATCTAAAGATAACAAAAGAAATTGCTTCCTTAATCTTAAAGCAGCAGTTGCAAAGAATAAGAAATCCCTATATAACAGTAATTATTCCTCTTGTCCATGTATTGACTTTTCAAATCATGAATAGTGGAGGAGCATAAAAATATCAGCAAGCTGCTCTACACTTCAGGATTCAGGAATTGGAAGGACAGCAATTACTGACAAACTTCCACACAGACTTGAATACCATATGTTTGCAAATTCGCATTAAATTTTTCCACATCCCTCTCTGTTAGTTATGTTAAGTAACAATTTATGACAAACAAACTAGTGAATATATCAACTAGAGGGCTTGTGAAGATATGAAAAATAGAATGAGCAATGAAACTATCATTGGTGATTTCTAAGAAATAAAGACCAGTTAGCCAATTCATGAGTATCACATCATGATAGTTGGTATCTTATAATTCACAATTCAAATCTCACGATTCAGAACAATTTAACATTTAACCTATAAGTATCATGTAGTGTATCTAAAATACATATGAATCTTATGATACAAGTACGTTTTGTTGCAATTTGTATCACTTGCTCAACTTATATGCACCACATTTGATTATTTTATTGTTCTATTTCGTTGTTCTGAAATAAGAGTTTCATGACTACTCATTGTTTTTGTGCTGAAATATATAATGTTTAGGTGTAATCCAACACACTATTTTCTAAGAGTAATCTTAGGAAACTAATATTATAACAAGCTAATTTCAGCCAATACAGATAGATTTTGTTGATTTTGAATTTTAGAGGTTCTTTTTAACTTCGAATATTTTTATTATTATGTTAGTTATGGCTACAATGTTTGTTGTGCAATATTCGCTCCAAGATTTTCACTCTTCTAAATTTTGCATGCAAAAATAATTTCGTGCTAATTGTAACACTTACCTTTGACTTGTTCATCAAAACAGAGCATTGTAGCCAGAGTAGTCTTTCCAGAACCACCAAGTCCAGTCAATACAATTACCGAAACGCCCTCCATCAGAACCTCCACCTTCAGCCTCCTCAAAGGCTCATCCAATCCAACAGTAAAACCCGGTTTCTCAGGAAAACCACAAGGACGACGCTTAATCGAACCGCCGCTAAGCCTCTTCTCGATATTCTGTCTACTAAGAAGTTCAAGAACGTCCCTAACATTCAGAAGCATCTCCTTCGCATCACAATAACTGTTCCTCTCGCTCCGCACCGATCTTATCCTGTAGAAAGGGATATGAAAGAAGCACTTACCAAACCAAAGGGAACAAGACGAGAAGCAATTGCAGCATGGCGATTCTGAATCTTGAGCTGCACCATTTTCTTTGATCAGAGCTTTAATTTCATCTCTTGGTTGATCAAGGTCGTTGTTATATTGCTTGATTTCGTACACAAGAGACTTTGAACCCTTTAGGGTTGACTTTAGGATCCGCCTGGTTTGTTTGCATCTTTGGGCATCTTTGACTTTTTCCATTATGTTCTCTAACTCCTGCTGTTGCGCGGTGGCTCCTCCCATTTTTATTAGTAACGGGCCCGGTGTTTTCCTTTTCTGGTTTTGATTTTTATTTTTTGGTGTACTTATTGGTAATAATCAAGAAATAAGGGGCGGGTTATGTGGGTAATTAGAAAAGATGAGAGTCGGCAATTGAAAGTTGACACATTCGAAAGTTGAAGGAGGAAACTAGCCAAATATATAAAGTGCTAGAACGTGTTCCCCGTTCCGAGTTAGCGTTTTTTTGCACTTTCTGCTTCAGTTCACTGCAACTTCACCTTCTTTTCTCAATTTCCGTTTAGAACGTTTTTTTTTTTCGTTCGATATATCCGTTTAGAAACGTAATAAATACAGTGAAAACTCGCGACGCGTGAACGAAACTTAAAGACGATGGGTATCTTTGGAATTTCGCTGAACTTATTTAAAAAATACGCAGTGGGCTGGATTTTAAACTGTGGGTCAATAGCAGACTAGCAGTTGTTCTCTCTATTTTTTTCCCTGGGAAAATAATGTAATTTCATTGGATGTTTATAAAAAGGGTTATGATATGATACACAATATAATATCTCGACTTTTTTAGATTTTGTTACGGCCTGGCCCAAGAAAGAACTTGGGCCTACCCGATCTGATCACCACCTGACTTCAACGGTCAGATGATCCAAACATATCTGATTCGTGCATCTTTGTAGGACAGCTGGCCACCACAGTCCACAGCTATACAAGGAAGCTTCGAAGAAGGTGAGTTATGTCCTCCTGAGATCCACACCTGACATGGTATATAAGGGAAGGGTCTTATCCTCCTCAAGTTACGTCACACATTCTACCTAACTCATTTCTCACCTACACACTCACTGACTAGGACGTCGAAGTGTCTTTGCAGGTGACACCCCCTTCTTCCACAACAAGAGTTCGGCTACCCGGTAGACCAGATCCAAGCACAATCGCGATCGGAGCATTCCCAGTTCCACATATCCACCCGAACCGTTCGATAACCGCACAACCGAACAGATTTAAATTAAATAAATTTAATATTTACTGAAATATGTAATTTATAGAATATTTATTAATTTAAATACGTATACACATCTTGGGTACAGAAACACAAAAATCATAAAAAAATATAATTTGGACAGCATCCAAATATTTGCATATCTATGTTTATGTGTATATACATATTTAGGTGTGTTGAGACACATGTACATATGTAAAAACTGAATTTAATGTCCGATATCTGGATACGTGCACTGCCCAAAAAATTTTGTATATATCTTGCAGAATTTTAAAATTTTAAATTATTAATTTTTTAATTTAAAATTTTAAATCGTTAATTTTTTTAAATTGAATATTTAATTAACTATGCAAATACAATAATACGAGTATATAATATTATAGTTAAATCATTATAATAATATATGTATTCTGAGTATACTTGTAATAAACTCATTCCATATAATATTTTCGACAAACACCAAAAAAATATAATATTTTAAATTATCGAAAAATATTTAATTTAGTCTTTAAATTTATACGCGAATTTCAATTCAATCCCTAAATTTTTAATGGCATTTATTTAGTTTTTAAATGTTATGAATGCGACTCATATTAGTTGTTGGGATAATTTTAGAACCATAAACTTTAATGGAATATTGATGTGGACAACTGAATGTCATATTGGACTATGTAAAATGACATCGTTTTTATTTTGATACTCAAATAGCTCAAAAACAACATTACAAGTGGTGTTTATTGAAATTTTTTCTCCTAAAACAAGTGATCTAATATCGTTTTTGGGCTATTTGAGCGCCAAAACCAAAACAGTGTCGTTTCACAAGTTCCAGTGTGGTATTTGGTTGTCTATATTAGCATTCCATTAATGATTGTGTATTAGAAATTATCCTACGGACTAATGTGAGTCATATTTACAAAGTTTGAAAACTAAATAGAGACGATTGAAATTTTATGGACTAAATTGAGATTCAGTTCTGCTATACGTCAAAGCCTTTTTGACAACAAAGTCTAACCAAGTTGGCCCAAACCCAATAAGATCTACTGATACAATGTGCGCGTGAAATCATGCCACTCTTTCTCTTCGTGTTTCTTTTTCGTATTTTTTTGTACGTCTCCTTCTCCTTCTTCTATTGGTGCTATTGTTGCTATATTTTGTTTTTGTTTTTTCTTCTCCTTTTCTTTCTCATCTGATATTGCCTTCTTTGTTTAGATTTTTATTTTTTTTAGTTTTATTCCTCCTAAGAGGGTAAAACAAAAAAATTATAAAAAATAAAAAAATTAAAAAGAAGAAGAAACTGTAGAAGATGTGAAAAAAGAAGAAGAAAAGTTTTGAATTATGCATAATTTATCAAAACAAAAAATACTAAAATTGCTTAACAATAATATGTAAATTTATAAGTTTTGACACCGAACTTTTGCTTAAAAAATACAAAAATATCTTTTTTAATGCTACATTTTTTTCCTTCTTTGTATTCTTCTTTCTTTTTTCTTTTTTCTGTTACTCTTATTTCTTCTTTTAGGAGCATTATTTTTTATATTAGACTTAAATGAATATGTATGTATTATATTGTATTGCAATCTTATTTAGTTGAATGAATGTAAGTTCCTCCTCTTCCTACTGATTTTGTAGCATTATTATGTATTTCTTCTCCTACATTATTTGATTTTTTTCTTTTTTTATTCTTGTTAAGAGAGTAAAATAAAAAAAAATCATGAACAAGTACAATAAGAAGGAAAAGATGAACAAAAAAAAAGATGATGATGATAATGAAGAAGAAGGAGGATGAGTAGTTTTGAGTTATCATTAAGTAAATTGTGGTTGTTTTGAATTGAGCTTGTTTATGTGTCGTCATCATTAAGTAATTTCCGTGAATTCTGGATTTAATTTCGATGCATTCTGGATTTAAATAAGGTGCACTTTTAGTATTAACTTATTTTGAACTGACTTTGTTTGTGTGTCGCTATCATTAAAAAATTTTGGTACATTCTATATTTGAACTGTTTGTTACCTAGATTATTTCTTTATCAATAATAGGTTTACCATTGTAATTATTTTTTAGTGAGAGTACATAAAAAAAAAGTACATAGTATATAAGGTGTAATAACTCAACAAATATTTTCTAAGGGGGATTTTTCATTCTCTCCAACAATGAGAAGAACCTATCTCTCTCCCTCTCTTAATCCCTTCTGATTCATCAAACCATCAACATCACAGCTTGAACAGCTTAGGGCATGAGATTTTCTTCATGGTGCGGTGAGCGTGGAGAGCAACCAAGCTGTGAATAAAAAAAAAAGTTGTGAATTGAGATCAATCCAATTTTGCCATTCTCTTTCTATCCCTAATTTTTCTTTCGACATTTTCTTTTCCCCATTCTTACCTCTTCCTTCAAACTCATCCAATAGAGTTTGATGAGAGGCTATTTCGCAAGATTCTTTCTTGGTGAACATAGCTGTTCCGATCAACGAGTTGGAAGGAAGAAGATCTGAATCCCTATTACTCTGTGATTCATTGATTTCTCAAAATGGCAAATATGGCAAACAGATCCTCCCATTGCAGAGGTCGTGGAGCTACATTGGCTTGCTCTCATTGCAACAAGCAAGGCCACACAGAAGATGTATGCTATAAGAAGCATGGGTACTCCTCCCACTTCTACCAATGGCAGCAACATAACACCACCATCAATCACGTGATCACTGAGGGGCATGATGATATACTCAGTGACAAACAATTCCAGCTCAATTGTCTCCAAGAGAACATTGGAATATCAAGATCTGGATTCACTCCAGAGCAAAGATTTGCCTTGTTAGAGTTGATCAAAGACAAAAGTGTGCAGCAACAACCTCATAATGCAAATCAAATTTTGACTAATTCCATTCCCACTTCCACTCCAGGTAAAACCATTTCATTACATTTTAATGCGAGAATTATGAGCATTATCACTCCAAAATCTGCACTATGGGTCATTGATTCCGGTGCAACAGATCATGTGACTTTTGACTTAAAAGATTTTGCAAGTTTTCAAAATATTGATCCAATCAATGTGATATTGCCAAATGGAACCAAAACTGTTAGCACCATCATTGGCACAATCACATTCTCTAAAAAATTTTTTCTCAAAAATGTTTTATACATTCCTTCTTTTGATTTTAAATTGATATCTGTGTCAAAGTTAGCCTCAAACTTACATTGTCAATTGTTAATCAATGATAAGTGTTGTGAGATACAAGATAGATCCACATCAAAAATGATTGGCATTGCTGAGTGTATAGAAGGGTTATATACAATGAGTAGAGAACCAGAATTCTCTCATTTTCCCCCTCTTCCAATAAAGCAAGCTTCATTGGCGGTAACTACTACTACTACTACTCATCCCACCACACCTTCACACAGTGAGCACAACAACATTTGGCATCTTAGATTAGGACACATACCCATGCATAAATTGATTTTTCTGAAGAAGTATTATCCTTTTATAGATAGTATTGCTTCAAAAATTCCTTGTGATTCATGTCATTTTGCAAAACAAAAAAAATTATCTTTTAATCTTAGTACAACAAGTGTTAGCAAGGGACGAGCCAAAAACAGAAAAGTTTCCTCTAAGTCCAGCAAGTGTTAGCAAGCGAAAAGGGGGCTAAGATTCAACCCCCTTCTCTTAGCCACTGAAACTATCACATGTAATACTTCTTATAACCACAATTGTCTTTTGTAACTATTTTCTCGTTTTTATTTTCTTTCCTTTTTTTTATTTTTAGTTTTTCAAGAGCAAGATGTGGTTTTATAAAATGATATAAACAAATTGTGATTAAAAAGATTATACATATATAAAATTATTTATTAGTTGAAAAATATATGAATCAATACGTATAAATATATAGATTCAGTGAATCTAAGTCAATCTTAAAAGCCAGTTCATGAAATGAGAAATATCTTACATTTATAAAATATTTAGAGATTTTATTTTTAAATTGTAATACACTATTTCACGTCCATAAATAGTATAAAACGTAAATATTTATACGTAGGTATCCATCATTCAATAATAGATTCAATATTTATAAGTGTGGGTTGTCATACAATGATAGTCCTTCAAATAAGCAGGTGATTTCTTGACTCTTTCAGACTTTCTAATAATGCAGTCATGTGTGATGTCAGAGTGTTGTGATGCATTTTTACATTCCACTAGCACTGACATTTCTGAAGTGCCCATTCGTACTCCATTAATGCATTGATCTTTTTCAATATGATACACCATCCACACATCATTTGCAATCACCCACACATACCACACTCATAGATTCAAATGAACATTTCTCAAACTCAATGCACTCACCAATTTCCTCACACACCATTGCACCCATTACCACACCACACACTAATAATGCACCTGCATCACAACACTCTGACATCACACATGACTGCATTACTAGAAAGTCTGAAAGAGTCAAGAAACCGCCTGCTTATTTGAAGGACTATCATTGTATGACAACCCACACAACTCACTTCTATCATTGTATGACAACCCACACAGCTCACTCTAGCAATGTTTCCAACTCTAACTCTTTATATCCTATCTCACAACACTTGTCATATGATAAACTAACCCCGAAATATAAGTCACTTTCTCTAGCCATCACCTCAAATCAAGAACCTAGCACTTATGAGGAAGCGGCTGCACATGAATGTTGGAGAAAGGCAATACAAGATGAATTGACAGCTCTAGATCAGAACAGAACTTGGTGTCTCACTGAACTCCCAAGAGATTTTCTTCACTGTTATATATATAAGAAGATGACGACGATGATGACAATAACGATAACAATGATGATAATAATCATGATAGAAGAGGAGGAGGAGGAAAAAGAAGGAGGAGATAAGAGAAATTCAAATAAGAAAAGAAAGAGGAGAAAGAGAAGGAGGAGATAGAGGTTGTGATGTGGTGTGGTGATGGTGATGACAACAATAACGAAAAAGAAAGATGATGGAATAAAAAGAAGAGAAGAAGAAGAAGTAGCAGCATCACTGACAAGGAGGAGGAATGCGAAGGGGAAGAAAAAAGAAAAAAGCGCGTGATGTAAAAAATGGTTATAACAACTTGGTAGGAGTGAATGCGGGTCGTATTGGTTCGGGTTTATGGTGAAATTAGAATGGAACCAATTGAATTGTAATTTGTTCGGGTTGGCTCGTATTTACCTTTTTTGTGTATGTACCCGAATCAAACCAAACCGATTAAGAACGAATTGGTTCAGTTCGGGTAATTGGGTACCCGATGAAACATAAATTTATAAAAATAAATAAAAAAATGAAATTTTTATCATAAAAATTCTATAAGTACAATAAATATATAAAATCAATAAAAATAATCAAAGCATGTTAAACACCAAATATATCAAAACCTCTAAACACATTAAATGCAGTAGGAGTAGCTGCACTTGGCAAAGAGGTGCTTCCAACAACAGTATCACTTACAGGATTAGTTTTTTTCATTTTTGAATCTGTGAAATACATAACACAAGTACAAAACCATCAACTACAAAACCATTACAAGAACGCATAACAGTAACAATTGAAAAAAAATTATCAACAAGAACTAACAATTTATAATTTCAACAAAAAATTAAAAGACCAAAAAAATTAAACAAAAAAATTATCACTTCAACAGATAACATAAACAAAAATTGAACAAATAACATAAACAAAGTAAAAAAAAATTGAATAAATACATAACAGAAGTACAGAAACATCAACTACAGAACCATCACAAAGACGCATAACAGTAACAATTAAAAAAAATTATCAACAAGAACTAAGAATTTATAATTTCAACAAAAAATTAAACAGACAAAAAAAATTGAACAAAACAATTATCACTTGAACAGATAACATAAACAAAAATTGAACAGAAAATAAAATAATTAACACTTTAACAAATAACATAAACACAAAATTAGAGACTTACCTGACCGGAGAAGACGATGCTGGAGGAAGCTGGCTGTTGGAGAGGGAACCGCTGACGGAAGCCGAAGTTGGCTACTAGAGAGGATGACGCTGACGGAAGACGTTGACAGAGATGTCGACGGAGACGCCTACGACAGAGAGGAAGCTGGTTGCTACGTCACTGCTGCTACCAGAGAAGACGATGCTGACGGTCCCATGGACAACGATGCTGACGGCCCCGTGAACGACGATGCTGACGGAGAAGACAATATTGACGGTCCCGCGGACGACAATGCTGACGGTTCCACGGAAGACTATGCCGACGGAGACGCCGACGACGGAGAGAAAGCTAGTTACGTGAATAACGGTGAGGTGATGAGATTTGAGGAAGCTCTGCTACGATTTATTCCATGAGGTGAGGGCACCACTACTAGTGGTAGGGTTACTGGGTGAGAAACTCAAAATCATTAAATGGCATATATATATATATATTATTTAATTAATATATAGTTTGGTCGGATGGATAATTAGGTCTCCGTTATCTTTGCTCATTCTTACAATTTAGATTTAGTTAAATATTTTACTTAATTGCAAAATTTTATTCATTGAGATTTGCATACAAATTCAAAGATCAAATTAAGTATTAACTCTTCATTTAACAAAAAAAAATAAATAAATAAATTATAGACAATTTGTTATTTCTTTGTAACAAATATATAGATTTTGTTGAGTTATACAGTCGATCATATATTTATTAGTAAAATTTGAAAAAATTATATTGACGTCCATGGATATCGGCAAATTGTCCCTAAAATGTAAAAAGAAAAAAATAATGTTAGGTCATTAATGTTTTCGGTCACTAATTTTTTTAAATTATTTTATTTATTTCAAATTTTAAATTATAAATTTTAAATTTTAAATGTTAAATTATAAATGTAATTACTCAATTTAGTTATTAACAAACTAAAATATTACTTTCCTGTATTTATTTTTTAATTATTTTTAGATAATCCAATTGGAGACAAGAATTTTTTTTAAACGTGCTATAATGATCATAATAGAGTAAATTATAATAAAATAATTACATGTATAAATAATTAATAAATAAAATTTTATAACAATTATTAATATATAAACAAACAAATTCAATATAAATATAAAATGTCAATAATATTACAAAAAAATAAAATAATTATTTAAATTAGCCTTTAATGTTTATAAAATTGGACTCTTTGACATTGTGGTTATTCGCCATGTCTAAAAGGCTGCATTTGTTTTTAAAAATAGGATAATACAGGACATTGAGAACAAAACATAAAAGGTATTCTATTTAATGATAAAATAGAATAAATTATAGAAATTTAATTTATTCTATTTTTTTAAAAAAAATTTTAATAAAAAATATAATTATAAAAAATTAATAAGAATAATGAAAAAAATAAAAAATAAATTATATCTCTTGTTAATATCTCTATTTTTTTTCTGTCAGGATGAATACAAAATATACTAATTCAGTGTCTTTGTCTCTCTCTATGTCTTATCTATCAAACACGAGTTTGTGTCTCAATGTCTCTATCTCACTATGATGTCTCGGTAAACAAACGCAGCCTAAGAGACATGAAACAGAGGTGAACCAAGGAAAAAACATAGAAAGTGAAGTCACAAAATATATGAACCTAGACTTGTTAAGTATCCATTTCATCAAAAGTGAGGCAAACCAAGAACAGTGAACTAGGGGGAGGGGGGTTAGGAGTATATATATACCGGAACCGGAGGCATAGCGCAAATGATGTGGTACCAGCAAACCAAACCCACAGTTACGACTAGAGACACCAAACCACAAGTGAGCAACGCTACGAACACGACAATAACGATAGAGACGTTGCCACTAATGATGGCGTTGCTGATGACAAGGCAGCAAAAGCAGCCTGGCTATGGGGATAAAGGTGTAGCAACACTTTGGGGAAGAGGGTGGTGTGTAGGATTTCATCGTTATTAAGATTGTGACTAAATTACTTGGAGATTTGGTGATTTGTCCATGATTAATGAAGGATTAATTGAGACGAAAATTTGAAAATCAATCGCTAATGACATGAGGAATGTAACGTTTAATATCATCTCATTAGTGACGGAACCTCAATAAAATTCGTCTTTAATTTTTTGTTAATTTGTCCGTCACCAGGGACGGATCCAGAATAATATTATGGGGGGCCAATAACGCATATAATATTAAAAATTATGTAAAAAATTATATAATATAAGATGTATTACAAAAATATATCGATAGAGAATATATTTTAAAGTAAAAAAATATGTGTATACTTTTTACTAACGAAGTGGTCGATTTTTTGTATCATAAAATTCACCGATAATGGAATTTGTGTCAAATTTTTCAGTAATTTTCTTTTCAATATAATTAAAAGACAATTAATAAGAAATTCATCTTTTATTTTATTTCTAAGTTATTTTTCACAATATTCATAGTATTTAAATTAGACCGGACATTTATTTATATTAGATTAAATATTAAATAATTTTTTAAAAAATTAAATTATACATAATAACTTATTACAATTAAAAAAAATTGGGGGACCGTACCGAGGCCGCCACTCGCCATCCTTATGTCCATTCCTGTCCGTCACTAAAATTTGAAAAAACTTCTCACCCTAATTTTTCTGTTACTAATCTCATTATATCCATTTTTAATTATAGACAAAAAAAAATCGTCACAAAAATTTATCGGAAATGCAAAAGATTTTAATAATGTTAGCTAAAAGACTTGAAAAAAAAAATCTAAAACTTTTAAGTTAACAAAGAATCCATCCATATAAATTTCTGTTTAGACGTAAGAATCTTTGAAAAAAGAATATTTAAAAAAAAAATAGCGCTAACCACTGCCTCTATCTTGTAGTATTCTAAGTCTAGGGTTGAATTCAACATACAGCTCATAAGGAGGAAAATAGCATGCACACAGAGTCTAGTCTTCTGCCAAGTTGGATTAGGTCTAAATGGCTTCTTTGAATTCCATAGCATGCATGGTTGTAGGTTCACTCACCCACTGTCTTTTGAAGTTGATCAAAGATCAATGAACGCTATGATCTCCAATCGCAAGTGATCGGTATTGCCCATCTAATTTGTGGCCTAACTTTAAATGACACATTTGTTATATTAAACAAATTTATTATTCATGGCCAAAAAGGAAATTATAACTAATTTATTTATTCATAAGTTGAAATATAAGTCGTTCGCTTTACAGCTCATATAAATAGCTTTATAAAAAATCTTTTTTTAAAGAAAAAAATTAAAGTAAAATTTCTTTAGTTTACATTTACATGTAAAATTATCTTCTATAAAACAAACAAAATAAATATTTGAACATAGTTGTTTTATTATATTGATTAAACGAGTTTACTATGTTACTGGCACATGAAACCTAACGAATATATCATAAAAATATATATATATTAAAGATGGTAAATATCTAAAAAATGATCCCACAAAAAATATGTAATAAAGAGAGAAAGAAACTTAATAAATAAAAGAAAATTTTTTTTACCATTACATAAAAATATTACTGATTTATGAATCAGCATATAATTGCATATTGTCATTCTAACTTAATTTTAATAGAAAAAATTTAAAAAACTAATATTTTTATTAAAATTTAATCAATATTTAATTAGTAAAAAAACTTATAATCTTTTATTATTAAATATAATTTTAATATCATTAAAAATATTAATAATAACTACTTAATGACTATAAATTATATAATTTACCGATTTCCTAACATTTTTCATTTTAATATAGTTCAAGCTAACATCTCTAAAGCTCCTTAATTAGCTCGTAACTTCTGCAACAAGTTCGAACAGTAATAATGGTATCGAACCGCCACTAATTGGTCATTCAAATTTCAACAATTAAATGAGTTAATAATCTATATCATCATTTAAATATATTTTTTTAATTATATTATGTGTATATTAAAATTAATTGTTAGTATAAAATATATATTATAAAATAAATATATATTATAATAAATTAAAATATATATTTATATAAAATATATTAATAATTAATTTTTATAATTATTTTAATATATAAATAATATATTTTTTTAATTGACTTAATTATTGAAATGTTCTTGCAGATACACTGTATTTTCCATCTTATTTCCATCAAAAAGGTTTGTTTCCATTTTCTCATCATATTCAAATCTATAAAGTATATTCTATTATGAGTAACCTTACCCATTGTATTTAATTAAAGTCCCCCGAGTTGGTATTGCCGTCGTTACGTGTACGTATTTGCTAAGTATACTATAAACATTTATCTTTTTACCTCGTAGTTATCTCCAAGGATAGTTTTATCCAATTCGATCCAATTCGTTCGAATATAATAAGTTATTTGATCTGTTGTGAATAAAGTAGAATAAGATACGAGTTTAAGGTGTACTTTATTTTATTTTATTCGTATTTTAAATATAACATATATTTTATAAAAATTAGATATACAGTAAAAAAATTGAGAATTAAACTCACAATTTTTCTTATATAATAATTTATAATAAATAAATATTTAAAATTTTAAAATATAACAAAATAAAATTTTAATAAAATTTTTAATTCGTAAATAGGGTCAAAGATCCTACCTTATTTATTATCAGCCCTAACTTTACACATATACGAGAGCAGAAAACTAAGGGGTATATATGAGACTACTTATATATATCCGCTTGTAATTTTAATAAAAATATTACGATATAGTATATACGAACTCAAATGATTAAGGGAATAAATAAAATTGAAAAAGATTTGGTGATTAACCATTTTTTAGTGCTCGTTTGAATTGTTTTTGTAAAATTTCATGATAAAAACTCAAAAAAGTAAATATAATATTCAAACGTTATTATATTTGAATGTACAACAAAAAATATTTATTTATATACTAATAATACAATCTAATCATCATAACAATAAAATCAATGTAATATCAAATTAAATAAATATAAAATTAATACACTATATACTTAATATTATATAGTATTTTAAATACATTTTAATAGGTCTTTCTAAAAAAGAAATTACTTTTTTCATTAAAAGAGAGTACATTTATATAACTATATAAAAATATGTATAAATATATGTCCAAGACATAATATATGATATGATTCATAGTATTATTTGATCTTTTTTACAAACCCATTGAGGAGGATAATAATGCTTTGTTGTTATTTGTATATATAAAAGTATTTGTATACAATTTTTTTTAATTATTTTTATTAAGAAAAACAAAAATGTTCATTTTATTTTAAGTGAATAATATGTTAATTTTTTTGAAAATAAATAATATTCAAAAAATGATTGGCTGATAAAAGAATATTTCTTGTATTTTCTATCTAAATTTATAATTACTTTTTCTAATAAAAGAAAATATTCTTAAAAAATTATGCTAAGTAATTTGTTCAAAACCCAATTCAGACTCCCTAGCTAGTTGTTAACATTTTTCTTAAATAAAGAGGAAAAAAACTGTTTGTTATTGTTAACACGTGTTGATTAACAATTAACAACAGATAAAAGGATACTCTTTAGAGACCAATTAAAACTTTTCACACCCAGTAACAAAGCAGATATGAACGTACAAATTAAACAAACCTACTTTTTACGAAATCTCTGTTAATAGTATAAATTAATATCAGTAGCTATGGCTATGCAGCATAATTGCATAGCCACTGGTATTGCGAACATTAATGGCAACAAACCTTTACATATTCTCTTTTCTACTATTTCTCTGTTTTTCAGAAGTAGTCGCTAGCTCTTATCTGTTGTTTTTCAGAAACTCAAGAAAATTACTTAATTTTTCCTTCTGTATTATCATTTAAAAAATTAATTTATGATCTTCAAGTAATTAATAAGTTAAAATAATAAAATTTAATTTATGAAATAAGATAAATTTTTGAAAAATTATGATTATAGACTTTTTTAGTTTATTTCAAAAATCGTAATTATAAATATTTTTAGGTTATTCTTAAAACTATGATCATATATTTTTTTAGGTCACATTTTTTTTTTATAAAATTGATCATAAATTTTTTTAGTCATTTTTAAAAATTATGATCATAAATTTTTTAGGTCACTTTTTAAAATTATAATCATAATTTTTTTAGATTTTTTTATTTCAGTAAAAAATTATAACTATAAAAAATTTATAGTTATAATTTTTTACTGTGATTAAAAAAACCGTAACTATAAACCCATAATATTACCATAAGAAGTTAGAGTAGTAAACTAAGAAGAAATTAGCATTTAAATTGTGAAGAACAAGTAAATAAATAGCAAAATATATTCTAATTAACCAGACGTGGGTTTGTCATCAAAATATATATTTTATTTTAATATTTAATTTTAATTATTGATTTTAATGTATATTTAGTATTGTTGATTATGAAGTATGGACATTTCATTTAGTTATTGTGTTTGTGTGTCAGACACATTTTAAATACAATACTCACTGACACGCATTCATTCGACACGCGTGTCTATTTTGTCCAACCGTGTCTTAATAAAAAATAAAAGAATTTTCTCCGGACACGTTTGGATACATCTAAATACCATCACGTGTCAGTGTGTCCAATCTTATTCTTAACATATATTCTTAAAATAAATTTAGTTATAGTATATTTTATTATTTATTAAATTAAAAAATATTTTAAATACTTGATATAATTAAAATAAGACATTAAAAATAATTAAAAATTTTAATTTATATTTTAATATCAATAAAATATCAAAATATTATTATGATTTATCTAAAAAATACTTTATATTTTATATGTATACGCGTGTCTACGTATCATGTAAAATTTTAAAATTTGCATATAAACATGTCTCATATCGTGTTGTGTCCCATGTCAGTGTCAGTGTCCGACTTTCAGTGCATCATAGATTGTTGACGTAGATAATACGACATCATAGTATTTTCGTGCGACCTACGTGTGATTTATGAGTGGACATGTATTAGTTGGTTCTTGATGAAATAATGAGAATAACTTTCGAAGAAAAATTATTGATTCTTCGATTCAAAGCTTGTTTGGTTTCTAGGGTTGTTACAACACTTCTTCCTAACGTGAAACTACTATTCATCACAAGATATCATCAATTAACAAGTACACATCCAATCACGAGATCTCTTCTAGGAAGCTTCACAGAATTAGCCTAATCTTTTTCCTTTTACGATTTTTTTTATATATCGATAATGTTAGAAAATAAAAAATATTTTATTTAATATTTATTTAATTAAATATTAAAAAATAGAATATCAATAATTTAAATATTAAAGATTAATTTAACATCATCAATGAAAATAAAATAAATATTTAAAATTTTAATAAAATTAAAATATTATGCGAAAGATAAAAATATTTTTAAACAAAAATCACCACTATAAAAAAACTTAAAATAATATACTAAAACTGAGAACAAAAAACAAAAAACATTTAAGCTGCGCTCTTTAAATAGAAAAAATATAAAATTCTAAATGACGGGAATTAAAAAGAAATATGATAAATTAATTACTCGAATTTTTTATACAAATTTAAGATGTATTTCTAATCTCAAAAATCATGTTCAAAATACACAAATACGCATATCTATATAAAACATAATCCAAAAAAAAGATTATTTAACATAGTTTATATAAAATATAATAAAAAAGAAATATTTTTTACTTTAGCTTTTTAGAGAATTCTTTATCTACAAGACAACTCAAACACTATGACAAACAAAAAACACCAAGAAAACAGGTGAATGATTCATTATTTTTATACACTTGATCACAATTTAAAATACAATAAATTTTTAATTATTTGAAACAAGCTCAAAATAAATTATTGGCTTTTCAATTAGCTATATCATCTCTCTAGATGGCTATAATCAGTTCAAAAGCCAATCAACTAACCACATTTAAAATTATTCTAAAAATTTCGTTAACATATAATATCCTTCTACCTAATTTATCTTTTCATAAAATCACAAAATAAAAAGAAAAAACAAAAATAAAGTAATATAAATAAAGAGTCATACCTATCTGTCATTGCCACAAATCATCATCCTTTACGCCTATGACACTTAATTTGTCAGAATTTCTAATCTCTTTTTCATTAATTAAAGAGTAGTTGTTATTGTTGAATAGGGACACTTGTCTTTTCATAAGGGTAAGTTTTAGCTCCAAAATCAGCACAATAATAAAAAATTCAACCACAAAAACAACGTGCCAAGAAGAGTACATAGAATCAACTAAACTTATAAGATTCATCATCTCATTGCACACATGAATCAACTAACAACACCATACCAAAAATTAATAACAGTAAACTCTCAAAAAGTTTTGTTTATCAAATAATAAAATAAAACTCTTAGAGAGACATAGAAATCTTAAATTAAAAATTTTCTCTCATTTAAATAGAATCAAATTTTGGAAAAAAACAAAAAACTAAAAAATAATGAAATTTACCTCAACCTCTAGCAATATCTTAACGTTTTTTACCTACCAATTAACATACGAAAAAATAAATTAAAAATAAAAAAATTAAATAATAATAATGAATAAAAGAATAAAAAAATAAGTAATATAAAACGAGAAGATGAAAATGCAAAGATGAAATCTTTTACGGTTACTGATTTTTATTTGATTTTTATAGGATTTTCTACTTTTTACTACATAAACTTTTTAAAATTAAATACATAAAAATATATCATTTAAGAGTTAGAAAAATAAGAGTGAAGAGTTCTAATGTGAAATAAATGGTGAAAAAAAAGCAGGACAACAACATAATTATTTATTTCGTTAAATACCCTAGAAGAAATAGGACATCAATAATTCAAAAATAAAGCTAATTTAGCATCATCAATGAAAATAAAATAAATAACAATACCATGCAAAAAATCAATAAAAGCAAATTCTCACGAGATTTTATTTACCAAATAATAAAATAAAATTCTCAGAGAGACATAGAATTTCTATATTAAAAATTTGCTTCAACTTAAACAGAATCAAATTTTGAAAAAAAAAAACAAAAAGTTGAAAAATAATGAAAGTTACCTCAATCTCCAGCTATGCCTTAAAAAAAAATGCACAATTCGCATTAAAATGTAGCACAAAGAATTGAAAGGAAAAATGACTGTATATATGTATGACCTTTTTACATTTTTGGTTGTTTTTTTTTTTTCCTTAAAACTGCTTCTATGCCACCTTTCTTCTCTTATTCTTATGCTTGTGAAACCGAGTAACATAGTCCTTTCACAACCAAGCCAAGATTTTCACTTTCATTAGTATCATTACACACTTATAATTTAAATCACAATCACAAAAATTAACGTTTTGCAGCACAAATAAAAATTTTAGAAAATTGAAAAAAAAACTAAATAAAATGGGGAGTCACCTATTTTTTTGGCATAAGAAAAAAAAATTAGGAAAGAAACATGAAAGATTTTAAGTATCTCATTCCTGTTTGAGTGCAAAAAAAAAAACTCTTACCGCACTAATTCAAGAGAGGAATCCTAGGTCAAGAGAGTTACACATTCCAATGATACAATGTTTTGAATGAAAAACTAAATAAAGAAAGATAGGACAATAATAACACATGAGACCTACTTCAGTAACTAAAAACTCCATAGTATATTTAGCTGTTGAACTCATTGTTTTTTCAGTAACAACATCCATCTTTGTTTAGCTTTCTATACTTCACTAGAAGTTGCTCAACTCCAATGTATCTAAAAATAATACAAAAAATTGAAATCAGATACACAAATATTTTTTTTGCACGTTGCATCGATTGTGGGATTAAATCTCCTTTTATTAAGTTAATGTTTAATCTTGATTTCAAATATAGGAAATCGAATGCCTAAGATCATTATGAAACTAGCTTTTAAATCATGACCATTTAAATTTTTTTTTCAAGATTGCTTTTAAAGTTTGATGGAACAGAAAATATACCATAAGTAAATTGGACATCAAAAAAGGAGATCCCAACATCAGAAAACAAATGCTCATAATCCATGTATGTATATATTCTTCTTTGCCTATAGTTTAAAATATGAAAGAAGTAAAAGTAATCATTTTTAGAATAATAGAGCATGGCTTTTTCAGCAACCAAACACAAATTTATAATAATTTTTAGAATAATAGAGCATGGCTCTTGAAAAGAATTTTTAATTTGTATATATGATACTTTATATCAGATTTAAAGCATTTTTCAATTATTAATTATCGGGATACATTATAAATGGACGGAAAAAATTATTTAAAAAATATCTGTCGCCGGAATTATTGTCAAAATATACCAACGACAACAACCTAACTCATTTTTCAAAAAAAAAACTAGAAAAATATTTTCATCGATTTTTAACGTCGAATTAATCTACTTATTTGCTGGTAAAGTGGCACGAAGCCATATGCTTTGGCGTCAATGTTACTGTAAAAAATTTTCTTACGGTAAGTTGTAACAGATTTTATTTATTTAATATTCATATTTCACTACTAAATCTGACACAAATTACCGTTGGATGCATAAATTCAACGATAATTTATTACTGATGAAATTTATCCCGTAGAAATAAATTCTGGCGCAAAATTTAACAAAAAATTATGTACCATTTTATTCGTTTTTTTCTTGTAGCGATCTAAAAAGAAGTTATCAGTTTAATTGATAATTTTGAGAATTCTTCATATACTTGGCTTATACTATGAGTCCAAGAACTCATTAGTATTTCATTATAATTTGATTTAATAGTGATTTTTAGTCATGAGAAGATTTAAGGACGAAGGAATATATTTTTAGGTTAGACTACAGTGTAATCTGAATTTTACTTAAAAAAAGTGATGATAATATCTAAAATTTTTAGATAGGTGGATATCCAATTTGAATAAAGACTTTGCCTAAAAAGACTTGCGAAAAAAAATTGCACAAGATACATTAAACTTTATACATACCTTAAAATTTCAAATCAATAATAATTATGATTTTAAAGTACTTTGATTGTTATACTAATATTTGTGTGAATGCACGAAATAAACAACATAACTTTAAAGGATATTTTCATCTTTTTAAATTAAGAAAAAAGTTAGATTTATTTATTTTTTAAATCAAAATCAAATTTTTAATACAACTAATCAAACAATATTTGAAGGGTGTTCAAATAATTTTAAACAAATCCTAAATTTAACTTTTTGAAATTAACTAAATGAGTATTTTACTCTTATTAAATCAAAGTCATACTTCTGGTTTCTAATACAATTAAACAACTTCAACTCGTCAAAAAGTTATTTTAGTTAATCTTTTATGATGAATATCCTTTTTATTTTGGTTTTTTAAATATCATTTTGAGGGTATTTTAGTGTCTTTAAATCAAATTCATATTTTAAATTTATAACATGATTAACAACCTAAATTTTAAAGAGGCCATTTAATCTTTTCAAACTAATTACAAAGGTATTTTATTTTAGTCTTTCTAAGATCAATTCAAGATTATTTTAATATAATTAAACGACCTTAACGATCTTAATTAATCTTATTAATTAGGATCTTTTGGTCTTTTTAAAATAGATCCTAACAAAATATTTTAGTTTTCTTTTTTAAATTAACAAAATAAAAGAAAATTTTAGTATTTTTAATATTAAATTCAAATGTTTGGTTTCTGATATAATCAAATAATCTTATAAGAGTATTTTAATCTTTTTTCAAATTAATCATAAAAAATATTTTAGTCTTTATTTTAAAAATTAACCGTAGAAGTACTTTAGTCTTTTAAAATTAATTATAAAAGGATACTTTTATCCCTTAAAATGAACCCTGTGGGTATAGTGCATAGTTCATATGAAAATTAAAGTGCAATAATCACAGTTCTTGTTTTTTTCTTTTTTTCTTTAAACCAAAATCATTAACAGTTTAACTAAGACCTACTGTGGAAGTTAATAAAATAATTAATAACTACATTTAGACCGAAGCAATGTGCAGACGAAACTAAGATTATAAATTTTGTGTTTTTAGTTTTTTAGATAATTAAAATAATAGATACATTTTTATTTTATAATTAATTATAAGATAATTTATATAACTCTTAAAATAAAGAATTATATCGTAATAAATTCTATGTTAATATAATAAAAACTGATTTAGCAATCTATATTTTATATATTGAAGTATTTGCTTTAGTAAATATTTAAATTTGTAAATTGTATTTTTCTTTTTCGCAGTCACATAAAAACAAAATTCGTCATATATGTAATTTTTTTTTTGCACAGTCATATAATAACAAAGTTCGTTATATGTAATTTATTTAGCTATTTTTTTTAGTATTATGGCATTAGATTATTTTATACAAATAGTATAAAACAAATAAATTTATAAAATAAATATAAATATTGGTCTATTTGCTAAATGATGCTCTATATTGTAATTTTGATCTTGTACTAAAGTTAAAAATGGTTGAAGAATTTGTTGACAATTTGTGGAAGAGATTATGAGATAGAGATTATGACAATTTTTTGATCTTGCACTTACATACAGCTGCAGTTATACTATTTAGAATAACCATCCGAGTAATAAACATTTTTTCGAAAAATTAGTTTAATTTTTGGGTTCACCAAGAATCGAACTCTTGACCTTTCAGATCTAGCGCTTTAATACCATGTAATGATACCACTCATCCCAAAAACTTCAACTGATGAAAAAATATAACACTAATTATTATATCTCTAATACTCCATAAACCTTCATTATACACATTGTATAAAAATTTCATTAGCTCCTCGTACTTTTCCATTTGCAAATATAACTCAGATATATTGATATAGAAAACGAAGTGGTCGCGTTGTGGTGTGATGGAGGCATCATGGTGCTGGGCAGAATAAGAAGAGTTTGGTCTTTTTGCAAATATTATTCAAAAAAATATTTTCAGTTTTTTATAGTTAATTAAATTGACTTTCATATAGAAGAATATATAAATGTTAGGATTTAAAATATTATTTGATTATTTATTGTAATATAATATTAAATTGCCATATTTTTATCTTTAAATAGTATTGTTCATACCCTGGCCCAATATAAAGGCCCAGGTCCAACTAAAAGGCCTAATCTAAAGGATTAGAGCCTAGCTAAGTACCGGCCTTCACATAAGAAGTCGGTATCAACCACGACTTGGTCAGAAGAGGTCGGATGCGAGATTAGCTGGCAGATAAACACTCATTGAAATGAGTAACCGCCCCTACTATCTCTCTAACCGTCTCATAAAGCCATATCTTAACCTCCCCAAGATAATAGGGACGGTTACCACCCTAAAGATATGGCACTACACCAACGGTGGTTATTGGCTCGCCTCTATAAATACCCTGACACCCCTTCAGGTATCTTAAAGCCCAATACTTTCTAGACCTGCTTACACCCTTGCTAACTTAGGCATCGGAGTATCTTTGCAGGTACCACCCCCCATTCACACGCGAGCACAAGCCGGACGGAGCCTCCCGAGTTGCGGACCTTTCCGGAGTCCTCCTCCATCACACACTTGGGCCGCCAAACGCCATCCTTTGTACTAATCTCCGGTTACCTACCGTAACAAG
>NC_029772.3:456106-458148 GCF_000817695.3 Arachis duranensis
GAAATTGTTCACAACCACCAACAAATAATAAATTCAAAAAAGGGGGGACCCACAGGCCGGGCCCCCATATAGCCATAAAAATAAAAAGTCTTTTTTTGGACGGAGTAGAGGAATCACCACCACCAGGAGGAACACCACCAGGACCGGGAGGAGGAGCCGAAGAGGAAGTCGGGGAAAGGATTGAAGAACCCGGAGCATCTTTGGGACGGGGAGGAGACTCTATAATCCTCTGCCCCCGAGTCTTTAGGTCTGACTCGGAAATGACCTCGGGGACAGGAGGGTCAACAATAGCGCCGTCGATAACTACCTTGTCAGGATGTAAAGGAGAAAGGTCCAAGTCGGGAGCAATAACTCTGACTTGTTCCAAGAAAATTCTCCAAGACTCCTCGGCGCCCTCGGCGATAGAATCCTCCAACTCGGCGTATGCGTTCCGGGAATTCAGCAAGTCCTTCCTCACAGCAACAATATCTTGAAACAAACTGTGGTAGCTCTCTTGCGCTGTTTTCCTCAAATTTGCCTCCAAGGTGCATTGAGCCCGCAGCTTACCCTCCTCCTCCTTAAGGTGATCCCTCTCCTTCCTCAGTCTATCTCTCTCCTCCTTCAACTCTTTTTCATGTTTTTCATAAATAAGAAGTCTCCCCTCCAGCTCCTCAACCTTCGAGGATGCCCCCAAAGAGCTGAGGGGAGCCTTCTCAAAAATGTCCAAGAGTTTGCTACAAACACCCGCTGTCCTAAAACTCTCCTCAGCCATGGCGGTAAGGTGGTTTCGAACAGAAACATCATCCATACTTATAAAAGGATAGATGTTCTTTCGAACGAATGTCAAAGCATCCGCCTTAACCCCGCCATCAAAAGAAGAAGAGCCAGACTCTGAAGTCTTGCGCTTCTTCTTCTCGGGCTCAGAGAGAGTTTGGGCAAAAGGGGGTGGTCGGGGCAAACTCGAGGAAGAAATGACAAGAGGTTGAGAGGGAGTAACCACATTCTTAGGAGGAGGAGGAGGTGGCGGAGAGATGACCGTCTTGGCCCTAGCCCGGGACTTCGCCTTAGCCTCCTGGACCCTTTGGTAGGCCTCCTGAGCGTTCTTTTTTGCCATATCTATAAAAGAAACAACCAAGTTACAAGTCGGTAGAATACAAGTCGGCATAAACAACTCGGAAATAAAAAATGCATGCGCTACCTATGCAAGATTGAACGAAAGTCGACATCCCCTGAAGCTATGCAAGATTGAACGAAAGTCGGCGTCCCCTGAAGGATTTTTCTCGTGTCCAAGTATGGGGCCCTCCCCCATGCTTCTCGGAAAAACCCCACAACTGCCGCCTCCACCTCGTCCAGGTCATCTGGACCAATCTTTTCGCAAGGGGAGGCCGGCAACCAGTAAAGGGGAAAGCGGGGGGAGGAATGCTCGTCCAGAAAAAAGGGGTGGTGACCCCCTACAGCTTGAACCTTGAAAAAGAAGTTTTTGAAGTCGTGGAAAGATTCGTCGAAAAGGGTGAAAATCCTCCGACCTTGAATAGCTCTGAAGGATACCCATTGTTGTTTGTTGTTTAGCCCACTGAAGGGCTTAGTCATATGAAAGAGAAAGAAAAAAATCCTTAAAGAGGTCGGGAAGTCCAGAGCATGGCTTATAAACTGATAGATCTTCAAAAACTCCAAGAATTGGGGTGGAGTTGAGTAGGGGCAACCTTACAGTGGTGCAAAACGGATATTTCGAAATCAGAGAAAGGAAGAAAAACACCCAAACGGGTGATCATACATTCATACATGAAGAAAAAATGAGGGGCCGCCTCATTAGCTCTCCCAAAACAGACCCGGTCTTCAGGACCCGGGATTATCAGTTCGTATTTGGGCTCATCCTCGTCCGAAGTACAGAGCCTATGATGAGTACGAAGGTGAGTGATGAACTCAGCGTCGACCAACGGTTCCTCCCCAAGGACCGTATCGTCAACCCACTGAGAAAGAATGTCTACAGAAGCCATTTTTTATATAAAGAAGAAAGTGGCAGAAAACCTACAAAAAGGAAAAAGAAAAAGAAAATCAAAAAA
>NC_029772.3:458203-459300 GCF_000817695.3 Arachis duranensis
CACGACGCTTGAATTGACGTAACTGTCAGAAACTAAAGGTCGCGAAAATCACGTCGGTTTCCAAGATCCGTACTCTTTCAAACAAGTCGACTGCGAGCCCGAGTTGAAATACTTGAACCCAAACTTAAAAGAAAATTTGGGCTCAAGTAGGGGCACTGTTCATACCCTGGCCCAATATAAAGGCCCAGGTCCAACTAAAAGGCCTAATCTAAAGGATTAGAGCCTAGCTAAATACCGGCCTTCACATAAGAAGTCGGTATCAACCACGACTTGGTCAGAAGAGGTCGGATGCGAGATTAGCTGGCAGATAAACACTCATTCAAATGAGTAACCGCCCCTAAAATCTCTCTAACCGTCTCATAAAGCCATATCTTAACCTCCCCAAGATAATAGGGACGGTTACCACCCTAAAGATATGGCACTACACCAACGGTGGTTATTGGCTCGCCTCTATAAATACCCTGACACCCCTTCAGGTATCTCTAAGCCCAATACTCTCCAGACCTGCTTACACCCTTGCTAACTTAGGCATCGGAGTATCTTTGCAGGTACCACCCCCCATTCACACGCGAGCACAAGTCGGACGGAGCCTCCCGAGCTGCGTGCCTACCCGGAGTTCTCATCCATCGCACACTTGGGCCGCCAAACGCCATCCTTTGTACTAATCTCCGGTTACCTACCGTAACAAGTATCAACTAAAATGAACAACATGAATAACCACCAATCAAATCAAAACATATTATACTTTCAAATTACCCACTTAAATCTTAATATTAGAATAACTATCCGCACACTTAGTGAAATAAATATCCGATATGTCTATTGTTCACATTATTTAGTATTTTCATTGTCTACCTATACCTTTTCTTAATTAAAATTTAATACATATAATCGATTAAACTATATTATTTTTGTCAAAATTAAATTAAACAAATTAATTTGGTCGAAAAATCGGAAAACCAAACCTTAAACCGATTTAAATTAATATTTTTTTTATAGAAAATAACTATAATTATAGAAAATAACTATAATATTTTTATTATATATATTTATTGAGAACCTTAAGTTTTAAGCCTTTTTTTTCTCTGTGTTAGTAT
>NC_029772.3:459348-460746 GCF_000817695.3 Arachis duranensis
TAAATTATATGTACTGAATTTTAATTACTTAAAAATATTTTTAATAATAGACATTTTAAGTATCTTTATCTACATGCTTCCTTTACCATTTACCCGCCTTAGTCTTCATTATCCCTTCCGAACAATTTAAAATCTGCACCTTATTATTAAAACCATATAAAATCCAGGTTACAATAATCCAGAGAGCAAGGCCGTACGAAATTCAAAGGGTTTCCTTCACATCCTACGGATAGGAATGAAGATTCGACAGTAGTGCCTATTACAATACAGTAAGTTCTAGAACTTTCAACAACCTTCTCTCATTTTTCATAACTGGAACAACTTCTTCATTCCATTATTAATGATGCCAAACCTTTCTCTTATACATTAGCAATAGCTAATTAACTGTGTGAAGCCAATTTAAGTTCACATCAACTTGAGGCACCTCTATCCTTAGATTAGGAATCATTGTTATGAAAGCTTCCCATAAAGTAGCTGTTTCTTCATCACATGTCACCTTCAAATTCTCAAGATTGGAGAATAAAGACGGCAATTCGCAGTTCGCGCAACTCGTCATGTACAGCTTCCTTAGACCACACAGATTACTAATTTCTTCAGGTAAATTTGGAAGGCTTATGCAGTTTGATATGTCCAGAAGTCTCAGATTCGAAAGCATTCCAATGGATTCTGGTAATCCTTGCAAATCAGTGCAAGAATTGAGCCTCAAGATTTCCAAATTCTTCAGATCTCCAATTTCTTTCGGCAATGAACAGAGCTTGTGGCAATTAGTGACACAGAGCTTCTTCAGCGACGGAATTTCGCAGATTCCATTAGGCAATTCAACCATATCTTTGCTGTAATCAATGTTCAACTCTACTAGATTTGGACATGCTTCTGAAAATTTGAAGTTATCAAATTCGAAAGCATGACTTGCTTGACACATGTAGAGGGATAGTTTCCTTAGATTCTTTAAGTGGCCGAAGGAAGGAACAGAAATTCTCTCTAGTCTTATTCTTTTCAGGCTTGGTAAGGAATCAAGTAGCTTGAAATTGTTGAGGTCAGAAGGATAGAAGCCATAATTTGTTACAATGAGAACTTTGAGTTTACTCATTTTCTCCATGAACATTGGAAAAGAGAAGAACTTAGCTCGAAGATGGAAAATCAGAACTTCAACGCCAGCCGTTTGCATATTGGACCAGTAAGAAGGGCAAGTTTCATCTGAAAATGCAACCCATAATGTGTGAATTGAGTAAGAAGCGGAGTGGCTATTAAGTGTTTTTAAATATTCAAAAAATTCTTACTTTATAAGCACATCCAAAAGATTTAGATTTTAACAAAATAAACTCCAAAAAATATTAATAACAAAATGATTCTTATATTAGTAATTTTATAAATAATTAACACTTAAGTGATCAAATT
>NC_029772.3:460805-464009 GCF_000817695.3 Arachis duranensis
AGGTCTAGAATATAAGATAAATAAAATAATTAATATTGGTCGAAAAAAATTAGTTACCTAACATTATTCATATATAAAATTAAAAAAATCATTAGATAAAAGTAATTAAATTTGAAAACAAACTTAACTTGGTGAATCATAATTGGTAAAAATATCATATATAGACATATTTTTTTTAAAAAAATATTATTTTTAGGAAAGTATTATAATACTTATATAACTATAAGGTTGTGATATTTTAAATAAAATAAAAAAGAATAAAAACAAACCGCACACCACTAATTATATATTCATGCTTCTTAATTAGTTTTGAAAGAAAGGTGTAGAATAACTAACCAATCGTTATTGACAAAGTGCGTGCATGGATCTGTTGCGGCATCTGTTTATTAATACACCATCTCAAACATTTTGAAAAGATTTCAGCAATGAAGCCTCGCTGCTTCTCCCCAAGCCCAAATTCGCCATTCTGTTCGTTCATGCCAATGCTCATTCTGTGTCTATGTTCTGTTGCTTCTTGATTGTTCTCATAAATTGCAAGTTCTCTTAGAAGATCATGCACCACGATGAAGTGGTTGTTGTAGTAATAGTTTTCAACGTCACAAGCATTTTTCCTGGTTGAGAAATGAACAGAAACAAATATTTTAGAGACACAAAAACCTTTATATGATTAAAACAAGCAATGCTAAAGTATATCGTGATAGCCAAATTATAGATTGTAAATCTTATTAAATTCTAATTTTTAATAATATTAAAACAAAATATTAGTACAAACTGTTATCTAATATATGTCAACTAGTTATAGTTCAAATGGTATAACTCTCCACCCTCAACTAGAGATTTTGAATTCGAGTTTCATTCTTAACTTAAAAAAAAACTATTATCTAACAAAAACAAATATGAGAAAAAGTTGTCTACCATTATCAATCTGAAAATAATAAATTCATCTCTTATCACCAATGATATTTGATTTACAAGTTCATCATTCTTTTAACTAAATAGGTTTAATTAATCTGTTGGTCTCTATAATTTTGTGAAATTTTTAATTAGGTCTTTATATTTTTTTTCCTTTTAATTAAGTCTTTGCACTAATTTTTTTTAAATTGGGTTTTTACACTTTTTTTTCCTTTTATTTGAGTCTCTGCACCAATTTTTTTTAGTTAGATTTTTATAAAATTAAGCCAATTACTGCCAAAAAAGACCTAATTAAAAAAAATTTGGTGCAGACACCTAATTAAAAGAAAAAAAAAAGTATAGAGACCTAATTAAAAATTTCGTAAAACTATAGAAACCAACAGAATAATTAAACCAACTAAATATTTGTTGTTCTGAATTAAAAAAATAATAATAAGTTGACATATTAGTTATTGTCTTACATGTATGTATTTTGTTTAAAAAAAAACTAAATTGTATGTCATTTGTTTTTTTTTTCTCTAATATAAAATTCCCACTCTGGAGCAATGCAGCCTATTCAGCGTGCCATAAAATTTATATAAATTGGATTGAAGAATTTAATTTGTACCTTGCAACTAAGACATTAGCCAAATTCATAGAGTTTAATGTGTTGATAATAGTCATTGCCTCTATGCCATCATCATCCATTCCATACAACTCAGTCCATATATCCAAGAGAACAGTAACAGGGATTCTTTGATCTTCCGGAAATAGCCCTAGGTCCATGAAGCACTCCTTTATGATAGGATTATCCTCTAAAATTTCCAAAATATTTTCGAGGCATTTTAGTAATTCCTCACTTGAATCAAATATAAAACGACACTGTGACAATTTCTCTACCATCTTGAGCCAAAATTCATAAGGTTGATTTCTTATTGATCTACCAATCACAGTAATCGCAAGAGGTGAACCCTTGCAACCTCTTACAACCTGCATTTTCAGTGCAAGAAAAGTTATTTTAGTAACTAACAAGACATGAATCAAGCACCTTAAGAAGCAAGTAATCTGCCAATCACCATGGTTTTTTTTAGAAAGCTCAAAATTAACAACCCACATTTAAGCCTCTATTACTATCAACTATGTTAGGAATAAATTAAAATTATCTAGCCACCAGAATAGAATATACATTGGAATACAAAATACACAATAAAAATAAATTCAATTATCATATATATTTATATAAATATATGGTGACTGATTTTAGTAGCTAATTTTAATATATGAATAATATTTTTTAATATCATTAATTAATTACTAATTACTATAAATTACTATTAATAAAAATGATTTAATAAATAAATATTTTATTTGGTATCCAACTTTTATTCATAAAACACCTTAACCATTACTCAATATATCTAAACACATATTATATCAAAATATATTAGATTTGAATGCACTATAATCTTAAAAGTTTAATTTTGATGCACTAAAAATATAAAACGGTTAATATAGTTGTTCAATTATATCGATTTTTTTTATGACTACTCTCACGGTTATGTAAAATATAGTTATTTTTGCTGAGATAATGTTAAAATAGTTTTATAATAACATTGCATCAAAATTAAATTTTAATCTTAAAGTCACAAAAATATTAAAATTTACAAAGTAAGAGTACTCACCTTTTGGAGAATATCTTCATCATTTTGGAAATTTGAGAAGTAGTTATCTTCCAATTGGGCAAAGTGACTGAAAAGTGTTAATGCATCTTCATGATTGAGTGGTTCTAAGACGATACATGGGGTGCCAAATCTAGGATATGCAACCCTTGAAGTAACCAGAATCTTGTAATCTGATGATGTTTGTATTTTGAATTTCTCAACAAGGGATTCTGAACCAGGCCAAACATCATCAAGGACCAACAACATTGGACTACTTTTTCCAATATGCCTCAGCAAAACTCCCATTCGGTTAATTGCATCTTCTTCGTTTTGAAACTCTGGCACTCGATATCCAGAGTGTTCAAAGAGTCTCTCTACAATTATCTTTATCTTGAATGTTTTCGAGCATGTGATGAATAAGATATTTTCCCTGAATTTACCTAAGGAAACGAAAGAGATCTGTTTAAGATTCTTGTATATATCATCATTTCAAATTAAAATGCATATATAGCTTCATTTTGATTTAGGTGTGTAGAGACGGATTTAGAAAAAGGCCTAAAATTAAAATATTATATAATTAAATATAATATTATATGTTTAGTAATATATATAATTATAATTATTATTTTTTTAATTAAAAAATATTAATAAA
>NC_029772.3:464440-469636 GCF_000817695.3 Arachis duranensis
TAGTTTAATAGTTTAATTATTTATATAAAACAATTATTCATTTTATTTTTTAAATAGAAAATAAAATTATATAATATATAATAATTTTATACACTTAAAATTGTTAACTTTTGTTCAGAAATGTTAGGGAGAAGGGGGATCGAAACCTATGCTTGTCCTCCCTTAGATCTGTCCTGTGTGTGCGAAATATGACTTTTTTTTGTTACCATCTCAAATCTAAATTTCTATTATGAAGCACAAATAGTTTATTTTGGTGAGTTGTTATGTTTGTGTATTGAACATTTTAGATATGATACTCATTGATATTTATTCGATACGTGTGTCTGTTGTATTTAACTGTGTCTTAATAAAAAATAAAAAATAAAAAATAAAAAAATTATTTTTCGGACACGTTTAGACATATTTAAATATCATCACGTATTAGCGTATTTAATTTTATTCTTGAGATATATTCTTAAAATGAATTTAGATATAGCATATTATTATTATTTATTAAAACAAAAAATATTTTAAATACTTGATATAATTAAAATAAAACATTAAAAATAATTTAAAAAATTAATTTATATTTTTTAATAAAATATCAAAATATGATTACGATTTATCTAAAAAATACTTTATATTTTATATGTATGCATGCCTTCGTGTCTTATAAGATTTTAAAATTCGTGTGTTAGCATGTTTCGTGTCGTGTCGTGTCCCGTATCCATATCAGTGTTCATGCATCATAGATTCTACTAAAAGCATTAAACATAGCTAGGGAATAGTAATTTTAGAAAATGATAATATCACTTTTAATTTTTATAATATAATTTTTTATAATTTTTGTGTTATATAAATTAAAAAAAGAGTGGTATTATTAAAATAAAAATAACATTATCATCTTTCTATTTGTATTGTAAAGCAAAAATATATACATGTACCACACACTTTATTACTATGACCTTTTTTTATTATTTTTTAAATTTAAATTTAATTATTCTACTAGTGCTTATAATTTTATTAAACTTTTAATTAAATTTTTATATTTTTTAATCAAAATTCTATAATATATTAAATTTTATAATTAAATTCGATTTTTATCGTGACAAAAACACTATAATTAATGAAATATTATGTTAAACAAAACAAATATACTACACGTAAAACAAAAAAATTTAAAAGATAACTTTTCTTATTTTTTAAATTATAAAAAATCCTAAACATTCTCTCACGCTAATAGAGAATGGACGAGAAGAGGAGAAATAAGAGAGCAAAAAGAAGAAGTAGGAAGAGATGGTAACGCCAATGGTGGGAAGAAGTAAGAAGTGAGGAAAGAAACGCCACTGTCATAGTCGCTAGATGTCCTCTATCACCACCACTGCCATGCAGAGAGAGAGAGAGGGAGATCCAAAACGATGGAAGAAAGATAAAGACAAAACGAGAGAGGAATTGCGAAAGGAAGATCAGCAGGTTACGAGAGAGAAAGAGAATGGTGCAAAAGAGGGAGGTGATGGAGGATGATGCCACTGTTGCCACATCGTCCCTTTTCATTTGTTGCCGCTGCTCGTGCTCACCGTCTCAATTTCGATCTCATATTTCTTCATATTGCTTTGTTTTGTCCTTCTTCTACTTTTATTTTTGAATTAGTTTTATTTATATTCACTAATTATGCTAAAAAAAATTTATTGTATTAAAAAATTCTGATTATAAATTTTGATGATGTGTTCTGTTTGTTATTAATTAATTATGTTATGTAAAAATTCTGCTTTTGATCATACTAAAAATTAATTATGACAATATTTGCTTTTAATTTGGTGGGTAAGGGAAGTGAACCCTACCTATAGAAAATGAGTATCATAACTTCTTTGTCTTTTTCATAGGTAGAAAATATGGATAAATCAGTTAATTTATATTTTTAAATATATTTTTTATTATTTAATGTTAATAAAAACTTAATTACAAAATTTAATATAATATAAAAATTTAATTAAAAAATATAAAAATTTAATTAAAAAATCAATAAAAATATAAAAATGAATGAAATAATTAAACCTTAAATTTAATATGTCAATTATTCCATATTAGTCAAATCATTAAAATTAAACCAATATAATCCAAAGTTCAATAAGTGTTTATAAAAGTATATTTATAAAGTTATCAAAAAACCCGTCCCAAAGGATATATATTCCAATCTTTTGCTATTTTTTTTAATACTTTATAACTGTATTTTCTATTTTTTTATAAAAAATAATACAGAAAAAAGGATAGCGTATTCTATGAATAGACTGCACTTTTAAATATAGCTTTAAAAAATGTTGTTGAATGGGTAATGTTTTTATAGTATATGAGGTCAAATATCACTTTAAAAAAGTACTTTAATTTAACATATCATATAACTTAATATAGAAAAATTTATAATATAAATTAGGACAAAGCATTATTTTTGCCTCAAATGTTTTGGTGTAAGTCTTAATATTATTCTATTTTTTTAATTGTGTCCCAAGTAAAAGCAACTCATCAATCTTATCTCCCAGTTAACTTTATCAAAAACTATTAACATAAATGATGGCATATAATCACTTTAACTAAAATAATTCAATAATACTACACTTAATCATATTAATTAAAATAATTCAATAATTAAAATAACTTCATCAATTAATTACTTTTCAACTATGCTACACTTAATCACTTTAATTTAAATTCTTCAATAATATTAATTTCTTGTGTATTTATTAATTTAAATACTTTTATTTGAATAATTTAATATTTTTGATAAATAAAATTATCTGGATTAGTTATTAAATTCTAAACTTGTAGTATTATTATTTTTTATATATATATTCTTAAATAAAGTTAATTAATTTATAAATAAAAATTTTATTTAAACATCAATTTTATTTTGAATTTATTATAAGAGCGCAGTAAAGGACGTTATAATTTTTGTTTCCAATTCATTGACTATATAAAAAATAAAAAAAAATCTTTACCTTTTATTTTTATATAAACTTTTTATTTATAATATCTCTAACAAATGTATTTATTAATATACTTATTAACAACACCCTTACTATTTTTGTAAGACAGATAGTTTAAAATTTAAAATAAATTACACGAAATACTAACATGAGATTAGAGTGAGCAAAATTTATTATTTTTCTTTTGTAGTTAGTCAATAATATTTAAAAATATGAGTTAAAAACTTATTAAATTATTAGACTAAAAAAATTGATTAATATCTAAAAATACTGATAAAAAATAATAAATTCTATTGATATTTGAGTTTTTTTTTAATTAGTATAAAAAAATATTAGAAGATTAATATAGTTTATTATTTTAGATTGCAGTTTTGATTATTAATTTAATTTTTTTAATATAATAATTCAATAATATAGCCTAAGAGTGGAAATTGATAGTTAATGGCTTTTCTCACTAATATATCATCAATCAATTCATGCTACTAGCTATTAACAAGGAGGAATAATGGCATACCTTTGACTTGTTGATCCCAACAGAGCGATGTAGCCAAAGTGGTCTTCCCAGAACCAGCCAAGCCGGTCAAAACAATGACTGACACGCCATCCCTCTCCCTCATAACCTCCGCCTTCAACTTCCTCATTGACTCCTCCAATCCCACCGTGAACCCTCGCTTCTCTGGAACACCACATACCCCCCTCCTTTCCGAAACACAGCCACATTTAAGCACCTCAATAATCTCTCTCAACTTCTCAAGCGTCTCATTCAAATCCTCCCTCAAAGCTTCATCAAAGTAATCACAATCATCATCATTGTTATTATTATTATTATTCTTTATATGCCGAACGAGCCAGGAGAAGCAATTTTCCCACAAGTGCGACCAAGAAGAGCAACTGCAATTGCATAGGCTTGCACCGTCATCATCAGTTTCTGTTATAAGAGCCGTGATTTGCTCTCTTTGTCGATCAAGGTGTTCGTCGTCGTAATTGTATTGCTTGATCTCGTTGAACAGAGGAGTCAACTCTGTGAGGATTACTGACCTTAGAAATCCTCTGTTCTGATTGCTCTTTCTTGCCGTTTGAAGCATTTCAAGGATGCTCTCGGATGCCTGTTGAAGTAGAGATGCAAGAACGGCAATTTGCGTTGTGTGCGCCATTATTAACGGCGATGAAGTTCAAAGTGATGAGAAAAAGAAAGAGGAAACAAACAGAAGCTATAGGAATGCGTTAATTGGCAGATTGGAAGTTGAATAAGGGGAATCAATCAATATAAAAGGGTGAAGCTAATCGCCAGCGGTTTAAATAATTCGAAGTTTCCTCTGACCTTTCGAGTCCCTTACGACTTTCTTTCCTCTCCGCGGCTTATAGTATGAATGTGATTAGTAACGTTAGTAAAAAGTATCAGGGATGCACGATAATGATTTAACAAATCATATAATGACTCTCAATTATCAACGTTACGATAAAGTTGATAATGTAATTTATATTATATGTATATTAATTTTATAATTTTTTATTATTAATATATAAAATGATACATGATTTAAATTAAGAAAAAAACAAAAAACTCACCAATGATTTTTTATTTTATTTTTTTAAATCTTGCACAATGATTTTTTATTTTAATTTTGTAAAAAATAAAAATCTCATCCAACAATTTTTTATAATTATTTAAAAAAAGAAAAATAAAAATCTCATTCAAACAATTTCTAATTTTATAATTAGCCCCCATATTCTCATAAAATTTCAAAAAATTTAATATTTTTATATTTTACAAAAAATCTCTCATATATAAAAAATTTGTCACTTAAAAAATTTTAAATTAAAAGATTTAATTAATTATCAATTGAAATTAGTATTGATTATCAATTTTTATTTTACTATATTTATGGTCATGTTTTTGTATCGTAATGAAATTAAGGATTTGGAAACTTTTATACTTTAATAACTTAATTAGAAACTTCTAACTATATCAAAATGTAATAAAAAATTCAACACGCAGAATCATTGATTTATAAGGAAAATTGAAAAAGCCAGTCTAACTTTGTATTCCCCTTTGTCCTGGTATTAGTTTTTCAGGTAATATATGTAATAAAAGATTTAATTACTCTTAAGGTTGTTATAGTTTTACTAATTTTAATTACGTTTTTATATTTTTTTAAGTAAATTTTTATATTATTTTTAATTTTATAGTTAGACTTTTTTTTAGTATAAAAAATATTAGAATTATTAACTAATT
>NC_029772.3:470252-471387 GCF_000817695.3 Arachis duranensis
AAGCATTAACTAATAATAGATTTTAATATTAATAATAAGAGTTTAGTTATCATGTGTTTTAAAAATTATTTTTAATATTTTAAATTAAAAATTATTAAAATTTATTTTTAATTATAACTTTGTAAAATATTTAGTAATTATTATATATATTTTATTTAATTATCTTTAATAAAAAAATTATATATTTTAATATATTATCCGTACAAAATACAAAAATATATATTAATTCATATATAACTACATAAAAACTAATTTTAATAACTAATTCTAATATAAACCAGACATTTTTGTTTACCCTTTTCTATTTTCTTGTGCTGCTCCCGTTCCCAGCAACTTTCAATTACACCTGCATATCATAGTCATATTTTCCGGATCCAATTTTTGTAATTAAATATAGAAATATGGATGAAAAAGTTTAGGGAGTCAGTAATTTTATTTTATTTTTTCTAGCATGTAACCAGCAGAAAAAGTGAACTATTAAATAAAATTTCACACCATTAAATTATCATTAATAGCTAGTTGATAGCACCAATCACAAATGTTACTGGCTCTAATATTGCTCAATATAGATTATTAGATTCATTTAATTAAGAAAGTTATAACTTCAGTACATATAAATAACTCATGAAGATAAACATGTCAACATACAAATGCAAATTAGATCCAACCTGAACCAATAACTAACCATTATATCCATCTAACCTTGCTGTAAAAAATAAACAAATCTGGTGACCTCAGAAGCTACTTCAATGGTGATTTCAGACACTACGCAGAAACTTCAATGATCTCAGAAGTTACCTCAACAACGAACTTCATAAATCATAAGTAACAATAATATTTATATTACGACTTGGGTTTGTCTTTATTTTCCCTCAGGTTTTTACTATTCTTGAAATAAGTTCATTTGCTATTTCCCCACCCAGGTTTGTCTTCATTCCTTCACAAGAAATTTATTCAAGAATCGTTCTAGGAATCATTGCAGCCTATAACATTCATGAACAAAAGAGTAAAATCCAACAGGTGGCAACAATTTACCTACAAATTAAACAAAGAAAAAGTCTTGGGATGGACCAGCAATTTTTTAAAAATTTAATTTTAAATATACTCTCAATCTAAAATATTTTATATTTGTATT
>NC_029772.3:471458-484941 GCF_000817695.3 Arachis duranensis
ATTAATCACTTAAAAGATGATCCAAAAAATTAAATGTAATTATACGATTATATAAAATATTTTATTATATTAACAATAATGAATTAAAATTAAATTTTTATTTTAATTATTGCCGGATCCGGTGGGTTTGGTCGCCCCTTGTTAGAACAGAATTATGTAACCTTTGAGCTAGACAAATGGATATTGCTTTCGAGCAATTGCAGGTGAAGATGTATATCTTTTATTGGACTTGAAAAGCTACGACTTTCACGGAATGTTCATATAAAATTATGGGAGATGCTTTTATAAAAGCGTGTAAAACGTTTTTTTGTAAAAATCTTTACGTGCTATATTATTATTGAACGTATTAATAAGTTGATTATTTTTTATTTCTTAACAAATTAGAATAAAATCGATTTTTTTATAACAAAACCTCAATTTTTTTAGGGATTTAATTGTATTTTTAAATTTTTAGGGATTTAAATATCTGCAAAATAAAAAATCAGAGATATATTTATTTTTTTATCAAAAAATTTAAAGATGTTTAATTTAAATTATGTAGTTCGATCGGATAAATCGGATCTAATAATTATAATGCAGACAATTAAGTTTATTATAATTGTTATAATAAACTGATTTTTTTTTGTTTATTAAAATATAAATTATTAACCGGTTTAATAAAAATGTCTAATAATAAAATAATACATATAAAAATTAAAAAAAATATTTTTAGTGTTTTTATTAAAATGACCTCTTAAAATTATAAGGTGAGAGACGTGTTTTTTGTTTCCATAGTCATGACTTTGTGAAATATTTACTCTTTAGAATTTAATATTTAAAATTTAATTTAGATAAATTTTATTAGTCATGTAAGCTCTTAAAACTTAATATTAAGATAACTATCTTCACACCTAATAAATAAAATATTTAATATATTTATTATTCATATTGTTTAATATTTTCATTATTTATCTATAGTTTTCTATTATTGACACACACCTTATACATAAAAGTGCTAAAGTGGTCGTTGCTTTCCGTTGAAAGTGCACAACGCTTAAACACCTTCTGGTTTGGATGAACTTAATTATTTTTTTTTCTTTGTTTTTCCTTTTTCTTTTAATTTTTAAAAATAAAAAAAATACAAAAAAGCAAGTGAGATGTTGTTGACTGAGGAATATTTTAGTGTGAAAAGATATCACGGTAAAATGATGATGAGTTTTAGATGTGCAAAGTGTACAAAAGTTTATTAAGATTTTATTAGAATATTTAGGTGGGATATATATATTTTTTTGTAAAAATGTAATAAGTGTTATTTTAAGTATATATATATCATGCACATATAACAGAATAAGGTGAGACTTTCACTACTATATTCTTATTCTAAGCTTTGCCTATTCATATGTAACTAGCTTTACTCACCACTGTATTCTGCTGAAGAACAAAATTTCTTCAATGTAAAGGATTTACCTATTAAATGTGATTAATTATTTAGAGTTAAGGGAATCGGAATGTTAGGGGGCCGTATAGGGATAAACATATTTTTCTTTAGCTCTTTTGCGTAGAAGGTGCTTGCCTCCAATAATCACAATAAATCAATTAAATGTTAATGGTGTTGTGTAAAAAATATGACATTTTGCTATGAAGTTCAGCCCGAAGTAATGTACGGTAATTTTGTAAAAAATATGATAATCACAATTAGAAATTTTATCCCGATATAACGTATGTTATTTTTTTTTCACGGTATTTTCTAGTTCGATAAATTAAGAATTAATTCGTCACGGATCTTAGCTCCTTTTAAAGGTCTGCCATTAGTTAATGAATTATTGCATACATAATGCGGAATTTAAACTCCCAATATTTACTTAAACAAATGAGTAAACTGAATTTTCGACCAACTCAAATTAATTAGTTAGATAATTTTGTTGTATAGATGCATTTATTTATAAGTACAGAATACTAAAATAAAAATATAAAAACATAAAATTATATTTGATAAATGAGATATTGATACAAAAATTGTGTTATGAGATATTAAATTTGTGTATTTTATGTTCTTCTTAATAAAAATAACACAGAGATATTAATAATTAGTATAACTTATTTTTTATTTTTCTTTTTATTAGTTCTATCAATTTTTTAAAAAATTTTGTGTGTGAAAGAAAATAAAATAAATTAGATTTATATAATTTGTTCTTTCTTATATTTTTATTATTAAATAAAATACAAAACATTAACTATGTCTTTGTTCTTTGTATTTTAATTTTAGTATTTTATTTTATTTTATTCTCAAAATTAGATACACCCTAATAGATGTATATGGGTTCATGGCTGCCCTTTTTTTCTTTTTCTTTCCTTCTTCAACAGGTAGATTTTGTTAGAAAACTAACTTTTTATTAGATTTTTTTTTTCTGAAAACGAGTTAGAAACATTTTTAATATTGCTAAATAAAAGAATAAAAATGTCACTATATCTTAAAGAGTATCATTATTAATTCGTTAACGACTATATGTTATGTAATTGAGAGAATATCTTTCTTGAAAAAATGATTTATATATTGAAACTGCAAAAATACCCAACTTTTTAGTCATCTATACTGCAAAAATGATTTATATCTTAGGTCATTTAAATATTTTTGCGTTATTGAAGTTGTCTATCCAATTTGTTATGTCTTTGATAACTAGTTTGCACCCGCTCAGTAAGTTTGAAATTGGACCTTGCCTTGTCAAATGTACTTGTAATTTTCATTCAAATAATTAAATGATAAATAGCCGTAAATTCAGACAATTTCTCAATGGTGGTTTATTAGTTTATAATAGTAATATGAATTGGACCGAGTTTTTACAAGAATTTTATATGACATTGTTGCACGTTTATTCATCCCATTAATAAAAAAAGATGAGGCTAAATATAATATGACTCAAATGGAAATTAAATTCTCAAAGTGGTCTTGAAATAGACATTATGTACTAAAATTGTTTTTAAAATTTTAATTGCATTAATTATATTTTTAAAATTAAAAAAATTACACCATTTTAGTTTCTGATTTATTTTTCGTTAACGATGTATAAATATGACTTGATGATGTATGTGGATCTTTAATAACACATGTCACCTTATGATTTAGTCACGTATAACAATAACGTGTCAGTTAGCAACACATAACATATTGACGTTCATGGTTATGCCACATATATATGTATTATTAATTTTTTTTTGTATTATATACAAAAAATTTTGTACTATATATTAAAATTTTTATAATTAATAGTTTTACTGAATATATATAAGAAAAAAAAAAGAAAAAAACGGAAGGATAAAAAAAGAAAAAGGAAGAGACGAAATTAAAGAAGAAAATGACGGCATAATAGTGGCGATAACAATATTTAAAAAAAATGTAAAAGATGACTAAAAAGAAAACAAAGAAAAGGAAAGAGAAACCATGCAACGTGCTCGTATAAAATGATTTAGTTTTAAAAACGTTCTAAAAAATATTAGGAATTATTAAAATTTATTATTTTTAATAATTAATTTAATTTTTAATTTAATAATTTGATAATATATTTTATTTTATATTTTTAAATATTAATAATTAATTAATAATTAAAAAATAATAAATTTTAATAATATTTAAGTTTAAAAAGGGCATTCACGAAGTGGTCAGCTTGTAATCTTTGGAAAGGGCATAAATATATGATGACGTGTTTGAGAGTCTCATGGATCATCTGAAAAATTGTCATTCCTAATTCAGCATAATAATATCTTCTTTTGCTGTCGTGACTTTTACTTAAACAACTTAGATGGTTCAAGGAAGACTAAAACTGTTACCCAGTTGAAATAAACAAATAGCTGCTTTTGATTGAACCCAACGGTTGCAAATTCCGAAGAAACTCTTTATTAGATTGTTCCTACTGTTTTTTTCTTTCTTTATTAATTCTTATAGTTGATAGAAAAAAAAATTATTGACGTTTAAAAATAGGAAATCAAACCAAAGCCTGAAACCCGAAATGCTACGAGAATATCTACTTAATATACTAAAACTGAGTTTTCCCCCAGCTAATAAAGGCGACGTATCACTCTCTCGTGAGCCTGTTTTCCCTCCAAAACGAATAAAATTTTTCATCTATTCTAAATTATTTATTATAATTATATTATTATATTATATTTAATATTTAATGAATAATATATAATTATACTAATTTAAGAACATATCTTCATTATAATTATATCAAATCAATATTTAATGCACTATTAAACTACTTATCAATTATAATGCGTAATTACTGTACATAATAAAAAATTGCCTTAATAATAAGTAATTTACATATTTATTTTTGTTTTACTAAAGTCTATAAATAGTGTTTTTCTGTGGTACATGAATCTAAATTTGAGAGTCAGCTCATAATTTTATATTTAGTATTTTTTTACTACTTCATAGAATAAGAATGTATTCTTCGTTTTTTATTGAAGTTGATTCTTTTAAGGTACAATTTATAATTTTTTATAATATTTTTCATATACTCATTCTATTATATTATTCTTTTAATAATTTATTAATTGTTGTTACTCTAAGTTGTTCTTATCGTCTAATGTTCCAATTCAATTGTCTTTTACCACAATCGTTTACAATGCATCACATCTATAAAATACCTCATCGAGTTGTCTTCACTGATTCGGATTCTAACTACATGGATATAAGCGTTCAAAGAAGGGGCAATAATTTCTACTTTACCGAATGATTGTTGGATCTACTCACCTATTATGACCAACCTAATGGAATGTGGTTAAAGGAGGATGAGTAAATTATTATAATTTTAATTATTCGATTAAAATTGTAATATCAGTTGTGATATTTTAATTATTAATGCATTATTAAACTACTTATCAATAATTTTAATTATCTAACATTTATAATTTACTCATCCTCCTTTTTTATCAAATTATTATAATTATTCGGCCATCCTAAATTGGTCAATTTGGTTCAAATTCAGATTTTGTTTTTCTTTTTTTTTTTTAATTGCTCTTATTGCAGCAAGTGTCCTCATATTTTTATTGTGAGTTGCAAAATAAATGTCCCAAACTCTCAATACTTTTGTCATCCTTTTCGTTGTGTTTTTAACTCTGTTGATGTACTATTAATTTTAAATTTGTACGAATTTTAAATGTTGATACTTACGATATTATTTCAATTGGTTGTCGTTACGAGAATGACTTTATACTACACGTGACTAAAGACTAGAATAGATTCAATATTGTTTAAGTAATTTTGGTTTTAATATTAGTATTTGATTAAATTATAATTAGAGAATTTTAAATTATTGCCTCAATTTATATATTATGATTATTTTTCGTGGATGTACTATTTTTAAATAATTTAATAATTAATAAAATAAAGTGGTGTCAAGTATATTATTTAAGTTTATTTTTATTCTTTATTTTTTTATTGGTATTTTCATTATATTTGACAAAAAAAACTCTACCTAAATATATAGTTTTTCGTTGTCCTAAGCACAATTTAGTTGTCAATAAAAATTGATTTTATCTATAAAAAATAATGAAACATGTATCTTTTGATATTATATTAATATAGTAAGTAGACATTATGATATAATAATATCTTTAATTGCATTATAATTGTCTCATAAATAATATATGATTATATTATTTTAGAAAAAAAATTTCATTATAATTATATCAGATCAATATTTAATTATGATAAAATATGTTAATTATAATTATATCATAAAATTATAATAATTACGATAGTTATGTTATATATTTTAATCATTTATGTAAGTAAATAAATTAAAAAACAATCAAATCAAATCATGACAGTAAATAAATAATATAGAATATTATTATATATTTAATTGCATTATAATTAGCTCATGAATAATGTATGATTATATTATTTTAGAAAAATATTTTTATTATAATTATATCAAATCAATATTTAATATATTATTTAAATCTAACTTTTATATAACAATAATATTATATATATTTATATATCACTTTTTTAAACTCATTCTTACAAATATATATTGGCATATAATTAATATAGATAACATATATACTTAATAAATATCTTTATTAAATTAATTATAACGATTAATACAAGATAATCTCATAAGTATAACCTAATTATAGCAAGAATTTTCATAAAAATAATTGACTACTAATTTGAATATAATTGATATAGTTAAATTGATACAACCGATAAGATTGAGAATATGTAGCAATTATAGCAATTATTATATCAATTATAATAATCATTCACGTGACTTCATATACAGTAATTTTTGAATTATAATTGTCACATAATTACTGTTGAATATTATTTAATTTTAGATATTATAATTATATTACAATATTACAATTAGTATTTAATGAATAATGCATAATTATAATAATTTAGAAAAATAAAATAAAGTCCAGTAATTTATCTTCCGACTGCACACGTGTATATAATAACTTTTAAGAAGGAGTCATGTATAGTAAATAGGTCAATGAATGTAAAACTGTACACTAACATACATTGATATAATATTATTTCGGGTATAAGTTTTGTAGGCATCAAAGAAAAGTGTTGAGTTGTTTTTTAGTAGATTTAAATTATTTATTATTTATTAGAGAATTTTGTGCATTAGAATTCTCTAATAATTTATTATTTATTTTGAGCTAATTTTGATATGTTCTTACTTGACAGTAAAACAACATATAAAAATTTGTTGGTAGGTCTAAATATTATTAAGTTATTTATGGTCACATTAAGTATATATGTTTGATTTATTGAAGAAAGTATATTACTAAAACCAATTAATAACTATTTAGAGTTAATATATTTAACACTAGTTTAAGAAAAAACAAACAATACATAACATGTTATATTTTTATTAATCAAATTATTATAATTTAAATTAATCTTAACAAAATAATTTAAAATTATAATTTCAATCTTATTACGTGCATGGCACGGGTTAATACACTTGTATATACTAAAATTGGGTTTTCTTCCAACTAATGAAAGTGAGGTGTCGATTCCTCGTGAATCTATTTTCCCGCCAAAATTAATACACTATTTTCTCTTCTAAGTTTATTTTATAAAAATATTTTTATTATAATTATACTATAATTAGCATTTAAGCAATAATACATAATTATACTAATTTAAGAAAATATCTTTATTATAGTTATATGAAATCAATATTTAATACATTATTAAACTACTTATCAATTATCAATCGAAAATATTTTTGATCATTTTAATTATATTGATAATAATAATGATAATTATATGATAATGGCACCGGCCATTAATAACCAATTTATATTTCTCTAAATAAATTTATTTTATAAAAATATTTTTATTATAATTATATTACAATATTATAATAAATATTTAATGAATAATGTATAATTACACTAATTTAAGAAAATATCTTTATTATCTATCTATTCTATTCTATTCTATTATATAAAAATAGAATTTTTGCATTTAATGATGGAACTGATGTGGCATGCTCTTGAGGTGTTTCCAAATCTATTTCATTTAATTCGTCAAAGCAAATCAATTATAATTAATTAATTATATCAATTAATTAATTTGATTAGCCATTCAAATCTCACAATTTATTATAATTTATATAAATTAATTAATTATAATCAATATTCAATGCGTTATTAAACTACATATCAATTATCAATATTTTTAATCATTCTAATTATATCAATTGATATAGTTCTAATCTGCATTTAAGTATAATAATTTTATTAGAAGATAATTGATGCACATATTAATAGTGACCTATTTAATTTGATATCAATTAATGGATAATAATAATAATAATAATAAAAGGTCTACATGGTACATGCATTATATTTTAAAAAAGGTAAAATATATTTAAAAAAAATAGGATATCAATAATTAATTGTGATTAATATCAACATCAATAATTAATTCTTATAATTATTTTTGTACGACTAAAAATTTCGTATAGTGTTTTTTTATGTAGAATAAAAAAAGTTTGTGATTCATAATATTTTCATAAAGTTTTATCGTATGGACACAAGATTAATTAGATAACAAATTGAATTTTAATTAATATATTTTATTTTCTGTTCATATTTTTTCATTAATTATCTTACTTTTTATATTTACAGTAAATATTGAATGTAAAAAGAAAAAAATAATATTGAATGTTATATATTTTATTTATTTAGAGTCATAATTAAATTTGATATAATTATAGCAAGTATCTAGAATTAATAATAACATGATACTACAATTTTAAGTTGTATAATATAATAAAAAAAATGTATCAATTTATGTATGCCTCCTATTAGAACCGTCAAAATTGGCTAAACTCATCGGACCAATCCGTTTACCCATTTAAATAGACGGACTTTACCTCTAAAATTAAACCCGTTTAAATTTCGGGCTAGCCTGTGTGCTAAATGGGTGGCCCGTTTATTTTTTTTACATTTTTTCAAAAAAATCAGTACTTTTAGTTGATATTTCTCTCGATTCGACCTAAAAATCAGACCTATCAGCTAAAAAAATATTATTTTTAAAGATTTTTGACCTAAAAGTGGTATTTTTTGTCAAAATATTTTTCAAAAAATAAAATTAAATGATAAACGGCCTGGCCCGTTTAACCCATTGGACTGACCATAAACGGTCCGGGCTAGAAATTAAAATTCTGACCTGCGAATAAAGTGGGCTTAAACGAGCCAGCCCATTTAACCCACTGGCTTAATGGGTTGGGCCTAAATGGACCGGACTAGCCCGTTTGACAGCCCTACTTCCTATATAGCAATGATATTATATATATTTATATATCTCCTCTTTTAGCTCTTTTCTAAAAATATTGGCATATAATTAATGTAGATAACATATATATTGAGTAAGTATCTCTATTGAATTAATCATAAAGGTTAATAAAATATAATGAAATAAATTTTACCTAACTGTAGTAAGTATCTCCATTGAAGATATTTGCTAATTATTACCGTGTATAATTAGTGTATATGTATATAGAGAGAAGGAGTAATAGTGAATTGTTACAATTATTTAATTTATCATTTAAAAAATTTGTACCTCGGACATAAATTTTCTTCTGTTTATTATTTTTCATACCTAAGGGCTACTAATTACGATTCTATCAACAGTGTTACCTATGGTACGGTAGATTATGTAATGAAAAAGTTTGAAAAATAAAGGCAAGAATTATAAGGTTATGGAAAGTCCCATACAAATTTGACAAGAACAAGACGACTTATGTAGAAATGGTTCTCATGGATGATAAGATAAGTTGATTATTTTCCATGATTCTTTCAAGTGATGCTAGGTCCATCTTATAAATATTTTTTGTTTATATTTTAAATTTATTTGACAAGTAAACCCTCGCACGAATCAAGAAAGTACGATTTTATAGATTTATAAGTGTTAATAGTCTTTATATTTAATTTGTTTAATAGTGTGATAATATAGCTAATATATTTGTTGGTGGATTTAACTATTATTACTATATTATTTATGATCACATTTAGTATACATGTGTGATTTATTGAAAAAAGTACATTATTAAAACCGATTAATAACTATTTTAGAATTAATCCAATTAACACCGAATTAAAAAAAACAATGCATAATATGTTACTTTTTTATTAATCAAATTATTATAATATAAATTAATTTTAAAAAAATAATTTAAAATTATAATTTTAATCTTCTCACGTGCATGGCACGGATGATTATACTTGTTAATTATTATAAACGACCTTATAGAATGTTTAGTCGGGATTTTTTNAATATATTAATAATTTAATTTAGATCAATTAAAAAAATAAAAATTAATATATTTTATTATTATTTAGATCAATTTTAATTAAATTATATTTTATCTATATTTTAAATTTAAATTAATAACTTTTTATATTTGTTTATACTAAATTTTTTAAAATAAATAGTTTCAAATATCAGTAGAATTACACTAATAGTTTAGATCAATGGTCATATAAGATTAGTTAAAAATTTGGATTAACACTAAATCAATTTAAATTTAAACTTCTCACTATTAACACTATTAACACATCTTCTTAAAGAATTATTCTCTATACAATTATTTTTTTTATAGAAATCTTTTCAAGGTATTTATATTCACGTGCTTCTGCACGTTCTTCTTTTTCATTATTTTTCTTTTTAATTATCGTTATCAATAAAAAGAGGAGGAGAAAAAAAATGCAGCAATAATAACAACAATAAAAAAGAACCACAATAAAGATGAAAATGCGAAGAAAAAAAAAAGAAAGAATGCGAAGAAAAATGAGGAGAAATGCAAAAAAGAAGGAGAAGAAGAAGAAGGAGGAGGAGGAGAAAAATGAGAAAGAGCAAGAGGAAGAACATGAAATATAAACGTTAAAGAAAAATCGTTTCTCATTTCATGCTATTCAAAGTTGAAGAAGCGCGTATTTATACGTTCTTTAAATTGAGAGTTATTTATGTTGGCCTTAGACCAACTTATATAAACTTGTATGCCAAAAAAATTTATATATATAACAAATCTCTTTTTTAAATAAATCAAGTAAATTAAAGTAATAATATTCCCAACTACCAACAACCTTGAAATTTTTAGTTGGATCCAATTCATCACTTTGGTTGTCACGAACCACGTTTAGGTGACTCAAATAATAAAAAGCAATTATTTTTGGGATTTCTTGAAAATTGTTAAAAGTGTTAAATAATATAAAAAATTAATAAAACCTAAAAATATTAATTTAAATCTTGTATTATATAATCTTTTCTGAAACTCAATAAAAGTAACCATAACAAGTAGGAAAACTCTTATTAATTAAATAAGGGTTTTAGTAATAATTTAATAATTAATTAATAATTTCAGATTTCTTAAGTAATATATAAGACAAATAATGTGAATTTATGAGAGTAACCTAGCATACATAGATAGGTACTAATAAAACTTATTATTTTTAATTAATATTTAGTCTAAAAATATTTTTATATTAATTTTTTAATTTATATTTTAAATTCCAAACTCTGATAATATAAAAATAAAAAATATTATTCATATACTAAATACTCTTATGTTCGTATAAAAATATAGTTACTATTAATTAATTATATATTTAAATTATTTTTAATTAATAAAACAAAAAAAATTATATTTAATTGTTAAGAAAATACTAATATCAACGCTATTTATTATAAAAAATAAATTTAATTTTGTTGTACTATTAGTGTAAAATAATTTTACGCGTCATCTAATTATACGATGTTATACTAAAAAAAAACTATTGTTTATATTGACTGCGTGAATGATTATTTAAAAGAACAAATGTAATTATATGATTATGTAAAATATTTTACATTGTCAGTATATTAAATTAAAATTAAACTCATAAAAAATATATACATAATAAAATTATATAAAAATTAGATATTAATTTAAAATATTAACTAATATTAATAAAAAGATATTGATGTACAACATTTCCAATAAAAAAATTCAACATGATGACCGATGAGTGGGGATTTACCAGTGCGATGTATTTTTGTAGGAAAATGCTAAGCTTTCAATCTGTCATAGACTCATAGTGTCATGCTAATGACGGGGAAGTTGATTTGCAATTTTTAGGAAAGTCAAAATGAATTAAATTTATCGAATTAATTTATTTAATTATTTAAATGGATAGATTTTATATAAAAAATTAAATTTATTTAAATTTTGGATTAAATTTGATTAACTTACAAAAATGACAAATTAAATGGATTAGTCTGCAGGTTAAATAGATAGTTTATTTAAATTTTTTATATTAAAAAAATTGTAATCAATAATTTTTTTATTTGATTTATTAACTAAAAAAATACTATTTGTTTAAAATTTATAGTTTAAAGTGATATTTTTTGTCAAAATATTTTTTTTTAAAAGAATAAACGAGTAAACGATCAATCTGTTTAACTCATTGGATTGGTTATAAATGATTTGAAATGAAAAATTTTGACTCGTGAATCGAATAAATTTAGGCAGGTCGGACTGACTCATTTAACAGCCCTCACATTTTTATAACAATTAACAATGTCTCGTAACAATTAATTTGAATCCATTGGGTGGTTAATTCATTCATTTATTTAAATAAATATTAAAAATTTCAAACACTATTTTACATATGCAATAACCTATTAATCCAAGACAGATTAATCATTAATCTATCGGACTAAAAAATATTATGAGATAAAAAAATGTCTCTGAACAGCTAGCCTTGACCTTGTATCCTTTCCTTCATTTATTTTTGAAAATTATTTGTATTTAAATTGAAGAACGAAGAATTTGTACGTGTAATTATTGCAAAGAGTGAAAGCGTAAAATAATAATAATTATGTTAGGTATATATTAAAATTAGTCATTAAATTATTTTTTAGTATAAAATATATATTAAAATATAAAATATATATTAAATTTAAGTTAAATAATACATGTATAAATATATAATGATTAATTTTAATAGTTAATTTTAATGTACAAATAATATTTTTGATAAAATAAATCCTTCCAAATAAATTTATTTTAATTAGCCTTTTTTTAATTAATAACCTATATATCTTTTGTAAAATTTAGATGGAGTTTATGGTGTTTATAACTGCGATGGTTATAGTGGTTATATAATTTTAGTAACACTTAAAAATTATTAATAAAATTAAAATTACATTTTTTTACATTCTAGCTTAGTAACATTAACTACAAAAGAATTCTTTTTTTTTTTATCATATTTTTAAAACGTGCCAAGAAAAAAAGTGTAGTCATAGATAATCACCACACTTTTTGAGCTGTATCCATGCTTTTCATAATGTCACCTATTTGACTGTAGGCTGTAGCCAGTTCTCTACGGATACATTTTTTTATGATCAATTGCAAAGCTATTCTCTTTTGGTCACATTTTTTTTTTCGAAAATAAGTGGCCATTTACCTAATCTTTATGCGTAAAGTTTGAAGAAAATCGTTCTTTTATGCGGGGAAATTAAGAAACAATTTACAAGGACAAGAAGACAACGATAATTAATTTGACGTTGTCCTGAAGATTGCATGAATTTGAAGTTTCATTTGGAGCGGAGACTTGACGAGGTATTCAACGTTTATATAAAAAAACAAAATAAAATAAAACGTATCATAGAAAAAGACCAAATGAAGCATCAACGACACTCCGATATCTAATTTGCTAGGAAGTACGATATTTTACGAGTTGTCGTATCCACGTGTTGGATTTGGATACGATATTCATCGACACTTGTTCGATATGTGTGTCTGTTATATTCAACCGTGTCTTAGTAAAAAATAAAAAATTTACTTAAGATACACTTACATTTAAATACTTTCACGTGTCAACATATCTAGATGTATTTTTAAAATAAATTTAGAAATAGTATATATTATTATTTATTAAAGATAAAAAATATTTTAAATATTTTATATAATTAAAATAAGACTTTAAA
>NC_029772.3:485553-486503 GCF_000817695.3 Arachis duranensis
TTATTATATAATATATATTAAACCATTAATTAAAAATAAAATTTTATTAATTTATTATATAAAATTTACATTTTTTTTTGTTTACCCAAACGGTATCTCCCAATCCGATAAGTTAAGGACTAGTCCGTCGCGAATTTGAGCTCTTCATTTAAAGGTCTACCACTGACCAATGGGTTGCTACATGTATAAGGCGGGATTCGAATTTTCGACATTTTTTTAAGCAGACGAGTGAGCTGACCACTCGACCAACCCAAATTAGTTTAAAATTTACATAATTGTATACAATAATTATGTATTGAGTCGACCCAACTAACCTATCTTATTTTGGGTCAAGTTAGGGTTAGGTTTGGGTCTTTAAAATGGATCCATTGAAATATTCTAATCAAATTTAAATCTAATTAAATTTGGCTGACTCAACTCATATTCACCCGTAATATATGACCATATTTCATAGCTAAATTGAAATGACAAAAATATTTATAAATATGCTTATTTGTGAATATCGTAAAAATTATAAAATTCTTAATAAATTAATTTAAAACTTAATAATTTAAACACCAATTAACAATTTGAACTAAAATAGCAATCAAATAAATAAAAAGTTACCATTTTCCTTGAAAAATAACACCCTCGTCAACGGGAAAAAAATTGTAATTAATTAAAGTGTTTGCTCCTATATACATAAGAAATTTTATACATACCTGTCCCAGGAACACATTTTTAAGAAGAGAGTGACCTGTGAAAAACTTAATCCACATTAGGTGTTATTTTTTAATTTTGTTTTAAAATATGGTGTTTGTTATACATAAGAAATTTCATACGCAGTGGTACGTACGATGAACACATTCCTTAACAAGAGAGTGATATGTAAAAGACTTAATCCACATTAGGTGTTGTTTTTCATTTTTATTTTATATATGGTGTTAAGTTGGGAAACTTTAATAATAAGA
>NC_029772.3:486555-501261 GCF_000817695.3 Arachis duranensis
TTTTCAAAATTCCTGATTCTCCTAACGTATTGTTATTTAATATTGTCTAACCAAAACCAATATGGGCAAGAGAATTTCGTATATTGGAAACCAAAACTTTAACACTCTTTATAATAATTGGATGTATGTTATTCAACTATAGTTACCTTAATTATGATAGTTATTCAACTTTAATAGTAGTTAAAAAGTGTTACTAAAATAAAAAAATAAAAAATGCTTTTTTAGTATTTAACAATACTGTTTAAGTATTGTTAAAATCATTTAGTCACCATAGTCATCATAATTATAGATACCATAATTTATTCTTATAATTTTCTATTAGTTTTTTTTAACCCTAAGTTTTTAAGTAAAATAAAATAATATTTAATTTTAATATATTATCAATATAAAACAATTTTGGACGTACATCTAATTACGTGACATTATTTCAAAAAAAAATAACTACTATCTTTTACACATTAACTATGTAAAAGGTTTAGGCTTTTCAAAACAATGCACTGATGGCAATAGCAGCTTCGACACAGCATCGCGGCAATGGCAACCACTTCACGGGCAAAGAGAGCGGCAGAATAACGAAGATTAGGGCACACTAGTGGATGCCAGCACAATGTGGCTTGCTAGGGTGGTTAGGACATTGAAATGGTGGCGGAGGTCTCTACGACAGTTAGAGGGGAGGTTGTCGACGGAGGTGGTAGCTGGGTGGAAAGGAGAGAGGTTTGGGGCTTTAGGATTACTTTCAGAAGTGAGAGAGAGAAGACGACAAATTCGATTCAAATAAGTTCATTATCGTCGGATTTATCTGATAATAACTTTGAATGTTTTAAATGAAACGTCACGTTTTGAAATTTGGGCTTACGTTCAATCAATTAGATGAAAAATTCGACAGTAGTAATATTTGACACAAATTTATTTAATTACACACCATATGTCTTCGTCGGAAGTATGGTGAGAATTTACCTACATGACTGTAATGTTTGTGAAAAATAAAAAATTACCGTTGGCATTGCCTTTGCTGATGCTAAATTTGGTAGAAATTTCCCTCTGAATTTTCCTACGGTAACTCTATCAATAGTGGACACGTTTATGGTAATGCAAGACTAGATAGTTAATTTTAGAGTAGACACCTAAGTTGGCTCTTGTTCATTTATTTGAAGGACAAAGCAACCACTGTTTAAAAAAAAGGATATTATTGGTGGATACTATAATGAAAATGGCAAAAATATCTTCTCATGAAGATGCTTTGGTTAAAAGTGTGGTTTATTTATTTAACCACACTTTAAATAAAAACAACACTTTTATAAATATCAAAATCTAATCATACAATCCATCATCCAAAGGTCAAAAAGAAATATACTCATATGAAGACAATTATGCCATCTTCATTGTAATATCCACCATTTCGGTTTTTAAAACAATTATTTTCGAACAATAAATTCCTCATGTTAAGAAATTTATTAAATAATAACGAAAATTAGTATTGTGAAGGTTTTATTTGTAATTTGTGCTGATTTTAAACCCTATAAAATTCTTTCCAACAATAGGACGAACTACCATCACTACATTAATTTGTCATCATCATTGCTATAACAAAAGGATCATTTGTTATTATTTAACATATTTTTTACCAAAATGCTGGTATTGTCTCAAAATAATTTTGTTAAAGGTTGAAATGTCTCAATTTTTGGATAGAGATTGCTTTATCTTTTCAAAAAAAATGGACAAAAATTAAATTGAATATTCACTCTTAATTTTAACTTATTGCTTATATTCTTAAAACAAAAATAAGACGACTGTATGTACATCAAAATAGAGAATAACTAACGTTGTTATATTTATTTATATATAACTCAAAAAATACTTAGGAAATAAAAGTTGACAGCATCACTAGTTCTAGTTTCTTTTGTTTATTAGATTTCATTATACAATACATAAAGTAAAACTTCATATTCGTAGTTAGTAATAAGGAAAAGTATATGTAACCAACTAATAATCAGCCAAGAAAGGAACAATATAATTAATTATAATTAGTTTTATTAATTTATAATTTAATTTGTTTTTTAAATTATTGTTGACCACGTTTAAAACATGAAGGAAGATACGTTCTTTGATCATTCATTAGAGGGTTAAGTATGATTTTGGTCCCTAAGATAGGGGCTGAAAATTAATTTCGTCCCTCGGCTTTTTTTTGCTCAAAAATGGTCCCCAAAGTTTCAGTTTATTGTAAAATGGTCTTTCGGACAAAAATACCCCTCTCTCTCTCTCCTCTTCTTCCTCAACCAGAAACAGAAGCAGAATCCGAAATGCAGGCAGAGGAGGAGCAGCGGCGTGGAGCGGCGGCGGCGTGGAGCTGTTGCGACGGCGACCTTCCCTCTTCCCCCTTTCCCCTCTTCCCGAAACAACACCCCCTCCCCCGTCTCGGCAGCGCTGTGTTTTCTCCCACCACCACCATCAGAACCCATCATCATCATCATCATCATCATCATCATCATCATCATCAGAAAAACAGCACCTAAACCACCAGAATAAAACCACCACTAACACCAGAACCCACAACCACCACATCATCATCATCATCATCATCATCATCATCATCATCATCATCAGAAATCCACAACAATATTCCACAACAAATTTCAACAACAACAATATTCCACAACAAATTTAAAAAAAAAATCCAAAAATTTCACAAACAAATCAAGTTCACAGAAGAAGAAGAAAGAAGAAGAAGAAGAATTGGTGGTGCAGTGGTGCGCCGGAAGAAGAAAAAGAAGAAGAAGAAGAAGAAGAAGAAGATGGTAGAGGCGGATGGTGGTGGTGCGGCAGGGGCGATGGTGCGGTGGAAGAAGAAGAAGAAGAAGAAGAAGAAGAAGAAGAAGAAGAAGAAGAAGAAGAAGAAGGCTTTTTTCTTTTTTTATTTATTTATTTTATATTTATTTTATTTTATAATTTTTTAATAAAGGGTAATTTGGTAATAAAAAAATATAATTGATAAAAAGGACGATTTTAAAACAAACTGAAACTTTGGGGACCATTTTCGAGCAAAAAAAAGCCGAGGGACGAAATTAATTTTCAGCCCCTACCTTAGGGACCAAAATCATACTTAACCCTTCATTAGTTGGTTCCATATAACTAATTATTTTTATTAATACGTAACACATAAAACATAAAAATTATATCCAAAACCATCTAATTTACAAGAAAAAGAAACATCCGTGTGCCTATTAGTAGCAACATCCGATTAAAGTCACCGATGCCTCTGGTTTACCAGTTGGCTGATTCTTAGCTTATATTGAGTTGGTTCCCTAGCATTGTTATAGTAATAATCACCAATATTCTTGAGAGAGAACATGTTGAGTTGCACACATTATACATGTTTTCTTCCTTTATAATTCAGTTTTACATTTTTCTTCTCTTTCTTTTTTCGCGATGATTAAGAGAGTCTCAATACCAGAAGGCAAAAAAAGTCAAACTTGACAACCGCATGCGGGAATATTGTCTCTATGGCATTGCCATTAATGATGTACAAATGTAAAATACTTTGCAGTTTGCACCCTACCTTTCACACAATACTTTGGTAGTTAGATTAAGCTTTAATCCGATCCTATCGCAATGTGTTTTTTATTAGTAGGAGTCTAGGAGAGTGTTCCTGAAACTCGAGCTCAAACAATATATTTATACATCAAGAAAGCGTGAAGTGTGTGATAAAAATGACTGAGACTAATCTCACAAGTCACAAAAGTATTGACACGTAAACAAATATTCTCTTAATAAACAGAGTAGAATGCATAAACATGAATGTTTGGTAAAAACCAATGACAAAACTAAGAAAAGTGACTGTTTTGACACTCCAAAGATTTTGAATTCAACGAAACAACTTATGAATTAAAGAAACAAATTTATGACTTCTAAAATATAAAGTAAATTAAAAAAAGCCTACTACACATACAAGTCGTTTTGGCTTACAAGTCTTATAAGTTGGTACAAGCCCAACAAAATACACGCATAAATAAACGCACGTTATTCAACTACTTTCTGTTTCCAAAGCGCGCTACTCACCATGCATTATGAACGACTCTTCTTCTTCTTCTTCCATGAAAACGAGTTTCTTGCCAAATTTGAAGATAATGGAACTTCAGAAATACACCCAAACGATTATAGAAATACACTCAAAGGATTACAGAAATACACCCAAATTTCGTTGAAGTACACCTTATGCATAATTCAGAACTCTTTCTCTTTCTCCTCCTCATCTTCTGCTGCTTCTTCTTTTTCAAAAACGATTTCAGAGCTTGATATCAAAAAACAATGGAAGTCGAGAATAACAAAGAAAGAAAACAGAGAAAAAAGCACGTAAATGAAGAAGGAGAAAGAGAAGGCAAGAAACGAAAGTAAAGAAGAAGAAGAAGAGGAAGAGGAAGAAGAACGTACAGCAAGAAGAAGAAGAAGATGCAGTGAAAACGCGCAGTAACGGTTCGAAATGCATTAATATAAATGACTTGTAAAGACTTGTATAAAAAAACGCTTGTATGTAGAGAATACACCAACTCTTAATTCTTTGTTGTTGCCATAAATATGGCTGCCAACATGGCAAGAAATACAAACACATAATTTTCTTAATTTCTGTTTAAACTTATAATACAAAATTCAATTACTCCAAAAAATGAGTGCAAATAAACCAGATCATCAACTTGTCCAGATTTTGAAGGGGACAACTTCACTTCACCCTCTCTTTCTTCCCTCTTTCTCAACCCAAAAAACATTACAATAAAAAAGGATTCTCATTATGTTCCCTCTTTATTTTCTTGCCAAACCCAATTGTTGTGTTACATTTCTATAACTTAAAGGTTTATGCCTAACCAGATTCAACCTAATCTTGGTAGAATTATGTGCAGCATCCACATTGTTATTATTACATCTCAAATAACATAACTCTAATGGTGTAGCCAATGCAAGTTGATGTCAGCTTGGACCACCTCTATCTTAAGACCATTAAGGGTGGTTTTCAAGTCTTCCCATAATTCCTTGGTCTCTTCATCACATATCACATCCCTTAAGTTACCAAGGTCCATTATTGAGGATGGCAACTCACTTAAATTGGAGCAACCTCTCACATTAAGCTTTCGCAAACTGCATAACTCGCCCACTTTCTCTGGCAAATTACTAATGCTTATGCATTCAGAGATGTCGAGAAGTTTCAAGTTACGAAGCCTGGTGATTGATTCTGGCAACTCTGCTAAACTGGCACATGAACTAACCCTTAATGATTCCAAATTTACCAAGTTTTTTATTCCTTCAGGAAGTTGAGAAAGCTTATGACACTTTGTTATGCTTAGCTTCTTTAAGGAGACAATATTGGAGATCCCATTAGGCAGTGCCACCATATTGCAGTAATCAATGTTTATCTCTAATAAACTTGGCAGCATTTCTGAAACTTCTGTAGTGCAATTTTCAAATGCTTCATTCACATTGCACATGAAAAGTGATATCTTCTGCAGATTCTTCAATTGAATTCCAGCCTTGCCAAGGAAAGGAACCGAAACCTTCTCGAATCTGATTCTTTTAAGCTCGGATAGATAACCAAGAAGTTCGGAATTATTTAATTCCATTTGAAAGAAATCATAATTTGATACTATCAAAACCTTTAATTTTCTCATTTTCTTCATGAACATTGGTAAGGTGAACTTTGCAGCTCGAATATTCAACACTAAAGCCTCAACTTCAGATGGCTCCAAGTTGCACCATTCTGTTGCGAATACTTCGTCTGCAAAAGAGGTTAAACTCAAAATCAGTAATCAATAACACAATAATTTTGCGAATTGTTTGTGCATCAAGAAGAAAGAAGCACAAACCGGTTGATATGGATAGTACACGAGCTTTAATGTGATACTCTTTCTCTGTAGTCCACCATTTTGGAAGGTCATTCCCACTAATGTCGAGAATCAGTTTATTCCTCTCTGCCTCTGGTTTTTGGCTAGTTTGAAGGATTGCAAGCTCACGAAGAAGATCATGCTGCATGACATAGTGGTAGCTATAGTCTACTGTCTCACTCTCAACTTTCCTGATCACATGCATGAACAAATCATTGTTACTATATATTATTTTAAACATATCCATTGATGATTCATTTCTTAATTTATAAATACACTTAAACGAAATTCTAGATGAATAAACAAACTGGACAACACATACAAGGAAAGGCATCAATTGTATAAGTTGTACTTTTGAATGTTGAATTTCACATTTTACACATGAAGTTTTTGAAATTTCTTAAGTTCAAACTTAAGTTGATTGACAAGTTTGGTTAACTGTTAAGGGCTAACTCCTAATTCTGTTTCCTAAGCTTAGACTGGTATTCTTCATGGTTGACGAACTCATGAACGAGGAGAATTGTCAAAGACTAGGGTGCGTGCTTTGTTAATCTTGACAAAATAATGATATATTTATTTTCTTTGGAATTTATGATTAGTAAAACAAAAATATTATGTGCACACTAAAAATCAACTACCAAATCAGCCAATATGTATTTATATACAAATACATGTACTGTTTAACTCAGTTTTAATATGTATTTTGTATTTCAACATGTATTCTATACAAGTGGCTGATTTGGTAGCTGATTTTTGGTGTACACGTAGCATAGTTGTTGTCAAAATTGAATGAAATTGCAAGTTGAGTAAGACATTTGTCTTTTTTCGTCTTGTAATGCAGAAAATTCAACTGTTCTGTTTCCAATATATCTGTGTATGAGTATCCATCATACCTTGTGACAACAATATCAGCCAAATTCCAGTTGACTAGTTTATAAATATTCGCTAATGCACTTGTGTCATCGTCGCCATAGAGCTCAGTCCACATATCAACAAGTGCAGCAGCAGGGATCCGTTGGTCTTCGGGGAATAATCCTAGGTCCTGGAAACACTCGATGCCCATAGGATCCAAGAGATCAAAGCATTTTTGGAGACTGTCCAGCACGTCACTGCTAGAATGAAGAACTGAACCACCTCTCGATAATTCTTTGGCCCTTTCTTGCCAAACCACCCGCTGCTGCTGACTGAGTGATCTGCCATTCACTCTAAGCGCCATAGGAGAACCGCTGCAGCCTCTCACTATCTGCAAGTTAGTCCATTTAAATGAAATAAGAAATTCAACCAAGTGTTTTATAGATCAAGAAGAAATAAGAAATGAAAAAGTGGTGTATGAACAAGAAAATGATGTATCATCTATGAAAAAACATTTGATTAGCAATTATTTTTTCTCTAATTCTCAATATAACAATGTAAGAAATTTAAAACAAGCTTCTAGAAAGCATTGAACAGAACCCCTTAACAACATCATCAGGAACATAGAAGCTATAGAAAATTTGTATTCTAAATTATACTGGAGCAACAGAAATTACCTCTTTCACGACATCATCAGGAACATCGGAGCTGCTATGATTTAGAGATGCCGAGTGCTGAAATAGCTTTATGGCATCTGCATCTCCAAGGGGTTTCAAGACAATTGGATTTCCGAATCTTCCGATTACGACTCTTGATGTCACTAGAATCTTGTAATCTTGTATATGGAACTCAAACTTATCAACCAGAGATTCTGATCCCGGCCAAACATCATCCAGTACTAACAATATTGGATTTTTTCTAACCAGCTGATTCAGAAGATTTTCTATTTGGTTAAGCATTTCTTCATCGCTTTGAAACTCGAGTGTCTCATAACCAGTGTGCTGAAATAGTTTCTGCACAATGGTGCTCAACTTGGGCTTTTTTCCAAATGTTACAAAGAAGATGTTGTCGTTGAATTTATCTAGACAAATGTTACAGGTTCAGTAATTTGAAAACTCAACATCTTATAATGGATATTTTTATATAGAAAACTAATTTCAGACTTTCACAGAAGGGGAGAAAACATTGATAGCTCAAATGCCACAAAAATGTATGCTCCAGCATGGTAGTGAAATGAGGTAGCAAAGGTTCAAAATAGTAACATGTTTAGCATTAAATGTTTTTCGGTTATTTCCATATAAGCTCTGGATTTCTTCTAACATATCGGACTTTTTTCGTCTCAAATAGGATTTTCGGTTTTTAAGACAGACATGTGATTTCAACTAAACATATAACTATAAGTCTACAATGATGCATTTGCCTTTGATGAGTAAAATATTTTGCTCCTTCCCTTCTTCTACCACATAATATCTACAACAAGAAAGTGAGGGAACTAAAAGAGTGGAATAGTACAGCCTTAGACAAAAAATAAGTCCGACACTATAATGTGTTGATCAAGGTAGAGAAAATCGAGATTTTATGTTAAATCAAAAAAGTAAATAAAAAACGTAAAACGTAAAATCTTAACAAGATTTAAATCGTAAAATTGTCAGACTTAGTACAAATTTTGTAAAATCGATAAACTCATTTAAAATCGTAATATCGAAAGATTTTAAGAGTTAAATCGAGATTCTAACTACTATGGTGTTGATATATTAAAAATCGATTTATCATAATTTAGATAAGTTGGCTTGTTTTAGCTTAAGATATTTTTTTTACTGTATAATTTTTTTCATACACTAATACAATAATTTTCTTTAAAGCAAATAATAAAAGACAAAAAAAGAAGAGCTTTTTCATTGAAAGTGTAAACTTTTTAAGATTTTTTTATATATTAAACTTACTAAAAAGTCTTTCTGTTTCCTTAATAATAGCAATTAGACTTTTATTTGCTAAACTAAAATAAAGTTTTTCTACTTATATATAGGTATTTTTTACTTTTTAATTAATGAATTTCACTGTCCCTATTAAATCTAAAGCATCTGAATTTCATTGACAAAGGCACAAAGCGACATAATTGAAATCTCAAATACCGTTTGTTAAATGTTACCTTAAACTCCTTTTGTGACTCTTGTTTCTTCCATAAAATTTCTAACTTCTATATTGTAGTAGTACACATGACATGATATTCATTATTCAATACTTGTATTGCTATTTATGCAACTTAGAATATCAGCAATATAGAGTGTAGGATAGTAATCAATAATCATTCATACCCTTAACTTCATCATCCCAGCAAAGCATTTTCGCCAATGTACTCTTCCCGGAACCGCCTGCTCCGGTCACCGTGAGCACCACCGGATGATCACCAATCCGGTCATCCATCAACTTGAGCTTCAACTGCTTCAACGGAACATCAAACCCAACAATAAACGCAGGGGGTTTAGGAGGTGAACACACACCTCTCAATTCAACTCTCTCATTTCTTGGAACCATTTTACTCAATTTCCCAATCTCAACCTGAATTTCCCTAACCCCACCCTGAATATCTCTAACTCCAACCAGCGCCTCCTTCACATCCCTCGTATTAATTGCTTGCAGCTCCAATTTAAAGAACTCGCAAATCGAATCGTAGAGCTCTTCAAGTTCCTCTTGGCGATTCGCTTTACCACAGCAATCCCACCATTGGAGTTTAGAGCACTTGAGAACGAGGATCTTGCCACTCTCCATCCTCTTGATCAACCTCTCTGTTTCCGATTTCGGCCGATCCAGTTTCGCGTCGATGCCTTCTATCTGTTTGATAAAAGGTTTGAGTGATTTCAATGTTGTCTCCAATTTTTCTAACGAGGGTTTAAACTTATCATTTTTCTCCTTGATTTCTATGACAGTATCTAACAGTGCCTCGATTGCGCCGCCAACAAGAGCGTCTATAACCACAGACATATCCAAAACTCTAAATTCAAACTGAATTCACGGGGAAGATTAAGAAATAGGAAGTTGAACTTAACAGTCTTTTTTTATATATATAAAATTTTTGGAAAGCAAGAAGAGGCACACCACACAGTGCAAGTTGCGTTATAAAATTAACAAGTAAGCTTTAATCAAAGGATGCTTTTTTGAGAGATTGCAGATTCGAATCTCCTGTTTTTTTGATAAAAAAAAATGCTTTCTTGAGACGCGGTTAATTTAGAAAGAATCAAATTCTGCCTTCGAATATAGTTCTCACTCGTTTTCGGCAGAATTTTTAATGTGAATGCTATATGTACGGCTACCAACTTTCGAATAACAAGCTTAAAGTGGTCCTCAGCAAAATCATCATTCAAATTCTAATTGCACAAAGAAGTTATAGGATTGGCCGACATGAGTCAGTTCTTAACTTATTTTTCGTTAATGATTTGCTCACTTCACTTGATGACATAGATTATTAATAAGATATGTAATATTATAATTTGGTCACGGATAATGATGCAATAATAAATTCATAAATGATATGTAGTATGATAATATAGATAATAGTACCAATATTATTTGCTCAATGTTAATTTGGTGGTTAATTTTTTTAGTTATAAAAGTTTAAAATGTGTTATGTTAATTATAAAAAAAAATAGTGTGTTTTTTATAGATATAGAGATAATTTTTTTTTTAAATTGAAACTCATAATTCGATGGCTCAGTTTTGTTTTTGAAAACAAAATTTAGGATCAGATTTAGGATAATAGAAAAATTTGAGTCTCAGATTTGTGTGAATTGAAAATTTTTTTAAAGAATAAACAAATTAGTAAGTCAGTTTTGTGAAAAAAAAAATAATAAACCACAAATCTGAGAGTCAGATTTGTGGTATAACAAAAAAAATTAAAATACATAAAATTATACCTCAATTTTATGATTATCCATACAAAAAAAATACACCACTTCTCCACATTATTTAAAAATATCACTACAATCTCAATAATAAAAATAAAAAGTGTAATTTGATATCAGCTGTGGTGTAGAGAATAAAAATGTAGCAGCGGTAACTTGGGCTATAAATATAATGTATTTGGCATTGGTTACAGAACGAGTCAAAATTAATTCAATTCTAGTTTCACATTCTATCAATTACGCCTTTTTCTCTCTGTCTTTTGAAATTATAGAAATTCGTTTCTACAGAATTGATTTGTTGTGTTTATCATGCGAAATTTTTTAAAATCATAATGCCATAAATATACTGAATCGTATCAAATAATATTACGGTGAGTTAGTTATTATTTTTATGAGAATTAAAATATTAAGCAACAATGATTAATTAATTATTTTAATTAGACAATTTAAAAAACAGAGGAACGTAAAAAATAAACATGAACAGCAGCAAAATAATAAATAACAAACAGTAAATGTGAAGACAATAATAATAAAAATGATAAGATTTTAGAAATATTCATTTTTTAAAAAAATCATCTTTATGTTAATTTATTTGAGACATACAAAAATCAATCACAACATATGTTTATAGGTGTGTAACCTCCTCTGTTGATGACAATTGACAAAAGAGGAAAAAATTGGTATAGAAATACTTAATTATTTTGTGATTTTATTTACTGTTTTGGATAATTTGGTTTTATTGTCATGATTATTGTCTGGCTACATCTATTCACTATTGATCAAATTGCAATGTAGTTGTTACTACTTGCTCTTTGCTTTGTTTTAATGCACTTTAATTTTCAGACAGGAGACATCATAGCACATATTCAGGGGAGTTTTAATTTCTGGATTCAGGGAGAGATTTTTTTGCAAATAAAAAAAAAGTTATCCTACTCTTATTTTCGTAAATGCTCTTTATTTTAAATATTGTCATAAAAAAAATATGGTTGAGTTTAGAAAAAAAATAAATTTAGCTAATATAACTAATATATTAGTTCAATTTAGCTAATATATTTAGAAAAATAATAGAAAAATAAAAATAAAAATTAAACTGTCTTAATAATTATTTTTAGGGTAAAGTATTAAATTGGTCCTTTATGTTTAGACGTAATTCTATTTTAGTCCTTAAGGTTTAAAGTGTCCTATTTGCATCCAAAAAAGTTTCATTTAGCATCAATTTAGTCCCACCATGGGGTTAAAGTTAAATAATTAACAGAATGTCCTACATAACAACCGTAGAAGACAAAATCGATAATCTGGAGAACAAGTACCACCTCTAGAGGCACAAAATCAATCGTTGATGTATCAATACATTTATTTATCATTCTCTTTAGTTCTATAGAAAACAATTTATTTATATTATAAGAAAAATAATAAATAAATGTATTGATGCATTAACGGTTGATTTTGTGGATTTGGAACTTGTACTTGTTTTCCAGATTATCAATTTTATTCTTGTACTGTTGTTACGTTAATTATTTAACTTTGACCTCATGTGGGACTAAATTGATACTAAATAAAACTTTTTTGGATTTAAATAAGATACTTTAAACATTAAAGACTAAAACAGAATTATACCCAAACATAAGGAACCAATTTAGTAATTTATCCTTATTTTTAAAAAACAACAAAACTCTCAACAAAAAAAAATTTATTAATTCTAATTGATTTTGAATAGATAAATAAGTAGTTTAACATATATACTATGTAGACTTATTCTGTTAATACTAATAAAAAATATTAACAAAAGAACTAATCAATCTTATAAAAATAAAAATTAAAAATAAAAAAAATATTTTTGTTAAAAACATCTTTGTTTTTGGAAATAATTATATGAGCCATTTAAATTTTTTCTCTTGTGAATATTGTATAATAAATGCAACAGCTCATGCAGTCTAAAGCTAATGTAGACCATATATTGGAGAACCATATAGACACATGCGTGGAGTGAAGAGTGAAACTTCCAAAATCATCATCTTGTTACGCGATTGACGCCCAATCCATCATGCAAGTGGGGCAATCCGTGTGGTACCCAGTAAACTCTTTTTGCTTCTTCTGCTGCATTGCCTACGCTACATATATAACATGCATTTTTTTTTTTTCTCGGGTAATCTTACGGTGCTGATTTTTTTTTTTCAGCATCTGTTGAAATGAATTGGACATAATATATAAGAAACGTGTATTAATTTCGATGTGACTGGAGAAATATTAACGAAACCAAAATATCAGTGGATAGAATGTTTATCAAAGTATAGCAAAGTAATTATGTCAGGTAATGTATTAATTTAAAGGTTTAATTTTTTATAAGAATTGAATTAATTTTTTTGTTTTCGTTGGACTTTTTTATTATTAGATACATTGGATTGGTAATGTAAAGAATTGATCCAAACATAATAATAATAATAATAATAATAATAATAATAATAATAATAATAATAAATCAACTTGGATTGGTCGAGTGGTCAGCTCACTTGTCCGCAAATAAATATCGAAGATTCGAATCCTTAAATAGAGCTTCGATTCATGACGGATTAGTCCTTAACCTGTCGAGATGAGAAATATCGTGGGCAATAAAAAAATAATAATATACCTCCAAGTAGGGGTGGCAATATGTACCCTATCCGCGGGTACCCAACCCGATCCCACCCGATCGAGTAGGTTGCCAACCCGATTCGCAGCAGGTAGGGTAGGGTGCGGGTAGGGTTTTCGTGTGGGTCGGGTAGGGTGCGGGTTGAGCCTCAACCCTACCCGACCAACCCGCACCCTATATATGTATATATTATATACTTATATAAAAATATGTTTTAAGTGGATGTTGAATCAAAGACCTCTCACTAAATGCAAAAGATCCTTAATTATTAAAAGAAGATCATTAATTGATCATTTAATAAATTTTTTTACATAAAAGTCAGTTCTATTTTAAATTATCATCAAGTTATCTAATAATATTGCATCTTTTTTTGTAACCCGCGGGTAGGGTCGGGTACCCGCAGATTAAGAGCGGATAGGATTAGGGTTGAGATATTCTCAACCCCGGATAGGGTAGGGTTGAGTTTATATAAAAATCTCAATTCGCGGGTAGAATTAGAGTTGACTCCAAACCCTACCCTACCCTACCCTATCCATTACCACCCCTACCTCCAAAAGTGTTCCAACTTCTTTTTATGAAGTGAGCAACAAAAAAAAAATCTATTATCACTCGTCCCTCAAAAATATTTATTTTCGTATCTCATTTTTTGTTTCATCCATTATTTTTTATGTTATTTTTAATATATAAGTATTTAATGTCTATACAAAAATTTGATTCTAAATATATATTTTTTGAATTTGTAATATAAATAATAATCTTTATATTTTACTATTTTCATTTTTTATATTCATACAACTATAAATTATTATTATAAATCTTAAATACAAATTTTATTTTTGGTGATGATCATTTTTTGTGTCGTTCAAATATTTTATTTTTTATGTGATATTAACATGCGTATGTCTAATGTGTTTAGATTTTTTATGTTGATAAGAAAAAAAATTCTATTTTTGGTGCTTAATATTATTTAGTTCATGTTAATAAAAAGTTATATTTTTATATTTTTTGTTGAATATTTAATTTATGGCGTCAATAATAATAATAATTAAAAAGGCTTGATATATTTAATTTTAAATATTGCATTTTATTGTCCATGCTAATAATGAAATTTTTTATTTTTAGATTTTAATTTTTTATGTTAATAATTAATTAAATTATATTCAGGAATTAAAATATTATTATCTGGTATGCTTTTTTTGTATTAAATATGCTATCGTAAATAAAGTTAAATTATATTCAAAAATTAGAAAGGAAAAATAATTTTGGTTAGTATTTTGTAATTTGATGATTTTGATCTTTTGTTTTTTATAAAAAATTTGAAGAGTTCAGTAAATACAAAGTAATTAATAATGAATCATTAAAAATTTAAAAGATAGTGAATTTGTGAGAAAATAAAAAATATATATATATATATTGAATTTAAAAATAAGGATAGTTTATATTAATAAATTGATTGGAG
>NC_029772.3:501595-504414 GCF_000817695.3 Arachis duranensis
TATTATTATTATTATTGTTGTTGTTGTTGTTGTTGTTGTTGTTGTTGTTGTTGTTGTTGTTAGAGAAATATTAGAAAATTATCATAATTTATTATTTTTAATTATCAATTAGTTATTAATATTTAAAAGTATGAGACAGAATATATTATTGAATTACTAGACTAAAATAATTAAACTAAAAAATTGAGTTAATAACTAAATAATGACAAAAAATAATAAATTATGATTATTTTTTAGTATTTTTATTATTATATTATTATTATTTTTTGATTGCTCACGGTATCTCCCGATCCGATAGGGTAAGAGTTAATCTGTCGCAGATCGGAGCTACATTTAAGGGTGAGTTACTGCATGTACAAGGTATGATTCGAATCTCCGATATTTGCTTAAACGGACGAGTGAGCTGACCACTCGACCAATCTAAATTGATTTATTATTATTATTATTATTATTATTATTATTATTATTAGTATTATTATTATTATTATGCTTGGATCAATTCTTTACATTACCAATTCAATGCATCTACTAAAAAAAATGTCCAACCACAACAAAAAGATTAATTCAATTCTTATAAAGAATTAAACCCTCAAATTAATACACTACTTGCCATAATTATTTCCCTATACTTTCACAAATATTCTGCTCACTGATGTATGTTTCAGCTCAGTTGATGTTTCTCCTGTCACATCAAAAGCAGCACGCATCTTTTATATATTCTGTCCAACTCATTTCAACAGGTGCTGAAAAAAAAATCATTTCAGCACTATAGCATTACTTTTTTCTCTTTATATATATTCTTTTTCAATAATATTAAAAAGATAATAATATAAAATTATTTTAAATAATTTAATATTTATAATTTAATATTTATTATATTTAAAATTATTTATTTATTTTAATAATAATTAAAAATTAAAAATAAAAAATAAATACATTAAAAAAAATTGTAACTCTTTATAGTTCTTAAATTATGATTCCAAATATTACTCATTTTTTTTACTTTTCATAAGATTTATAAAAAAAATATATTATCCCGCATCCTGCCCTTCTAAAAGGGGTTAACTTCTCATGATATATTTTTTTTTGGAGTTAAAAATCTTAGAATTTTTTACTTAAATTAAGTAAATACAAAAATTATGAAAATATGTAAAATATGAAATAATTATCTAAATATACAATAGATCACATCTCAAATATTGAGAGGTGAAGTGAAAAATAAGCATATCCAAGCAACTGAAATTCCGTGCTGCAATGATACGATTGTGACATATTCAAAGTGTACCCGAATTACGTGTTAAGTGGGAGAACGAATATTGAGCATCCGAAATATGCGTGAATTCGGAACAAGGTCTCAGTATTCGAGATACGTGTAAAACGCGTAATTCAGGTCTCAAGATCCGAGATACACTCAAACGTGTAATGCGGGTCTCAGCATTCGAGATATATATATTATGGTGTAGGTGTCTCTACATCTTAGATATCTTAGCGAAAAAAATTTATATATATCCTCCCATTCTCAATTATTTCCTCACAATTCACTATTTAATCTTTTCTTTCTCTTCTTTATGTTTTGTTCTCTTGGAGAATAATCAGTTCTTTTTTGTTATGATTTATCCCAATGGAATAGTAAAAAATAGTGATGAAGGAGTGATTTTTGAGTCAACTGTGATGTTATGCACTAACCGTGTTGATACCCTACATGTGCTAAAGATAGTCATACTGAGCAACATGGGAAGGAGAATAGGTAGCAATGGGGTTGGACGAGTTGCATATAAATTTCGGCACGCATTTCTGAACAGTGGATTTACCAACCGATTATTTTGGATTGAAGGGGATCAACATGTGAGGGCAATGTTCGACGTACATATAAGGTTAATGTCACAACACGTGATGGAGTGGTATGCTGCGGTGCGTGACATGGTTGTTGGTGGTGGGCCGTCCTCTTCGAGTCCTCTAGTCTCGCTGGATACAACACCAATCCACTACACCCAGCCTCATGATAGTGCCGAAGAATACGACAACGAGGCGATTCAGATTATGTTGCCGGATTTGGGTCGTCCAATAAGACTTCTTCCTTTGATGAGTATATGTTGGAGACTTCCACCAGCATTGGTGCTCGATTTCTCCTGCCTCCTCTTTTATCCGCTCCTTAATTGTCATAAGTTTCAAGTCATTATCACACTTTAAATTTGGACATAATGCAGCTAGATGATCCTTTTAATGTCGGCCAAAGAGAGGATTACAATACCGATGGTGGGCTGAAATTTTGGGTTGGCCATAGGTTTAGGAATAGTGATGCTGTTCTGATAACAGTGAAGAACTACAGTATTCAAAGAAATACGGAGTACATAATTTTAGAGTCGGATAGACTTAAATACCACTGTTGTTACAAGAAATTCACCAAAGGTTGTCCATTGAGTCTTCGTGTGGCACTACGTTAGAACTTGAACTACTGACATATTTTGCATGTTATTTTTTTGGATGAAATTAAAGTCTATTATGTTAATGATGTCTTGTACTAAACATTGACATACACGAGTATTTTTGTAGGGAGGTGTGTAGGTTCAGTAGAGCACATACCTATTTGGCACCAACCATGTCTTAAGACCATGCTCAGTTGGATAGTAGCTTGATGTGCAAGGTCATTCTACCTATAATAAAGAATGACTCCGTCGGTGTCTATTATAATGTTACAAAGTGCGGTGCATCAAAGTTACCATTTTAAGCTATCGTATCGAAAGATGTGGATGACAAAGTAGAAAGTGATTGCTCAGATTTATGGTGACTGAAAAAAGTCATACAACAAGATACCCAAT
>NC_029772.3:504428-541926 GCF_000817695.3 Arachis duranensis
CCTCCTCAGTACGATTCACAACTGCGTTGTTGTTCCTTATTATGACAAGGACATGGTTGACGGAGATTGAAGCCAGGTTTTTGGACATTCCCTCGTTGCATTGAGGCAATTAAATATTGCAAGACTTTTGTATAGGTAGATGAGATACATTTGTACGAAAAGTACGAGAGTGTGTTGTTAATTGTTGTGGTTCAAGATGGCAATAATAATATTTTGCTCATAGTTTTCGTATTAGTCAAGTCTGAGACAATTGAGTCATGGTCATTTTTCCTCTCAAATTTGAGGCAGCATGTTACTCGGCAGCCGAAACTTCTTCTCATATCTGATAGATCACAGGCCATTCGCGCTGTCCTAACTACACCTCACAAGGGATGGCATCCTCCCTCTGCATATCATGCTTAATTGCTTATTGCACATCATTCTTCTGTGGCCTTATATATGCCTCAGAGCATATCTCGGATACCGAGATTCTGTTCCGAATTTACGCGTATTTCGGATATTCAGTATCCATTTTCACACTTAACACATATTTTGGGTGTATCTTGGATATGTCATGGCGTCGTATTGTCATAGTATGGAGTTTCAGTTGCCGAAATATATTTATTTTCCACTTCACCCTTTAATATCGAAGATGTGATACGTTATGTATTTAAGTAATTACTTCATATTTTATGTAATTTCGTAATTTTTATATTTATTTAATTTAAATAAAAAATCTAAAATCTTGTCCTATCAATAATAAATTAAAGATTTTGCTAGGTAGACAATAATTTTTGTAAATAATAGATTTTAAAATTGGCACAATAAAATAAAAATATATTATATTTCTAATTATCTACCTAAATCTTAATATTAAAATAATTATCTGTATATCTAATAAATTAAACTTTTTATATATCTATTATTTATATTGTTTAATATTTTCATTGTTTATCTATACTTTTTCATAAATTAATAATGTGAATGGATAAAGCATGGAAAAGCACTAGCAAGCCGGTAACCGTCCCAAAAGGCAAAAGCAATGTAATAATATGTTAGTTGTGAAACTATGGCCTACATTACATTAATTGCCTGTTGGTTCTTAATTAATTGAATCTCTGATAAAATTTATTTTCCTCTGCTTTAAGTTGTTTTGGCTCCGGCATAATGACCTTTTTTATTTTTAAATAGAAAAAGTATAAAAACTAATAAAATATTTATACAATATAATTAATAAATATTTAAAAAATATTAAAAATATAATTATTAGTGTTATTTTTTATTTTCAGTTGAAGCTTTTGATTTTTTCTCCTAGCACTACTCTTTTAAATAATAATAAAAAAAGAAGGCGGTTCTTTTATTATTGCATTGAAACGCTTACTAGTCCACTTTATGAATTCACATGGAACTATTATGATTTAGGATAGGTGCATTTATAAAATTACTCCACTAGAAAAAAAAAACATTATATAAACCATCTTCTATATTCACTTCTCTTGTATATTTTTTATTGTTGTTATTGAAAGAAATTTGATAAATGAAAAAGAAAAAAAATCATTTTTATATATCATAAAAAAAGATATATATAAGAAAAATTGAACACAAAAATAATGCAAATATTATTTTTTTTTAAAATAGAAAGTTAGAAATAATAATATTTTGTAAAATGATAACTAGAAATCATAATTAACCTAAATGTTTGGAAACAAAAAATAATATTCTGTCTTTAAATAACTTATACTTTTAAAAAAAAATTTAATTTTGATATAATGATTCAATGTAACTGTTTTATATATGCATTTAATCATATAATACTACATTAAACACAATAATTATCTTTTACATTAACCACATGAATAGTTATATAAGAAAACAGTTATAATTATATAGCTATACAAAAAATTTTATACTCTCCGTAGCATCAAATTAAACTAAAAAAAAAATTATCTTTCATTTGTATGGAGAACTACGACATCTAGAATATTCTTTCAAAATGAATGATGAAAACGTATCAGTAGAATTAATACTCAATTTGATCTTCAAAATTTGAAGTTGTATTTAATTTGACTTTTAAAATTTTAATAAATTCAAATTAGACCTTAAAATTTATAATCATAACTCACATTAACTCTTAAGTTAATTTCTATTAACGATGCGTTGATTTTGTACATTAATTTATTTTGATTTGAATTTTCATCTAAATTCTATGTAATCAAGATTTATTAGAATTGTAAAACTTTGATTGTTGCTTTCAAAACCACACAATTTTAAATTGAACTTGTTCATCTTTACGAAGATATTGTGAAATTAATAGGTCTATTAATAAATCTTAGTCATATAAAATTTAAATAAAAAGTTCAAATAATAATAAATTAATGTACGAAATTGATACATTATTTACAAAAATCAACTTAAAAATCAACATAAATTACTATTATAAATTTTAAAAACTAAATCGAATGGATTATAATTTTATGAGTGAATCTAAGTCTTACCTCAAAATTATGAATCAGATTGAATATTATCCCGTAACAGCATATATATGCAAGTGTAAGTGAGAAACCGGAAAAGACATAAAAAGAAGACAAAGTTGAAATCAGTGGCGAAATTTCAGGAGTTTAGTAGTCAAAAATCATAAAAGTGCCGGACTTTTGAAGTTACATTTTAACTTTAATAACGAGTACAGTTGTTGTCATTTATCATATCTACTAATATATTTTTTCTATTAGGTGTTTTAAAAAGTATATTTTAAATATACAAAATAAATTCTTTTTAGAACTATTTTATACCATAAACATTTGAATCATCTTGAGAATTTTATTTCACTAAGACATTGTTGCTAATAAAATATCTTCTTTGCTAGTCCATGTACCAGCTTATTAAGAAAAGAATAAAGACTATATATATTTACAAATAATTATGAAAAATTTCGAAAAGCTAACATGTTATTTTTTTTTAATATTATACACATACAAGTTTAAAATGACTAAAATTCACTTTTTTTTTAACTTATTATGAATGTATTTAAAAAATACGCCAAGCTTGTATTTTGTATATAAACATGTTATAATATTTATATTGTCAATTATATATATACCATTCTTGAGGTGAGAATTATTCACACCTTATGGTCAACAAACAATAATCAATATTGTCAAAAAAAATCTTAATAATAATATTCATATGAATAATCTTACTTCTTACATAGATTTATGACATATATAATTTTTAAAGTGGTATAATTGGATTCTATATTTACACAAATTAGATAAATTTAAATTCAAGAATTTCACATTTAGCTTCTTAATTAATGAATACTTGAACCTAATTATATTAAAATAATTAATATTATTCTTTTTGTAATATTTTATTATGATAGATGATTTAATAATATATTAAATAATTAGTTGTGGATAAAATAAGAATAAAAAATTTATAATAAAAAAACAGAAACATACATTGATAAGTGTTAATTTTATAGAATTAAAAAAAAAATCTTGTTAGGAACCAATGAAATATTTGTACAATATATACAATGATGAGTTAAAAAATGAACATCATCCATACTATCCAAAATAACCATCTGCGTACTAAGAATAATAAACATCTCATGTCATAAAATCACTCATCCCAAAAGCTTAAGCTGATTTTGGGGTTCACCAAGAATCGAACTCTTGACCTTTTGGATCTAGAGCTCTAACCCAAAAGTCTCAACTGATGTTAAAAAGTAACATTAATGATTATATCTCTAATACTAAATCGGACATTCCTAAATTTTTATTATACACATTGTATAAATATTCCATGAACTCTCTATATTTTCCCTTAAAAAAATGATTAGACTTACTATTTGGTGCTCCCAATTATTTTTCATACATGATATGTTGATTCTTGAGTTTGAAGCAATAGGTAAGAAAGCAATCAAAAGTCAAAACCCGTTGACAGCGCCGAATATGAATGATCAATTTGCAACCTTAAACTAAGCAATAACCATCCATTTAAATATTCTAAAATTAAAATTTATCATTCACTCACTTTTTCATATAAATATAACGAAAAGGCTCAGCAGTTTCACTCCTCAGAACCATAGAACTAGCTGGTACTTTTCATTTTTCAATGCTCTCAATAACACTTAACTATGTATAACGTTTTGCATTAAACTTGTGTATATCTTGTGCTTATTTTGTAGTAGCCTTGATGGGATTAAAAGGGTTGGTGCAGTTGTTCTGTATTGTTGTGACTCTGGTGAGTGTGTGTTTGGTGCAACTGAAAGCAGAAGATGCATACAAGTATTTCACATGGACTGTGACTTATGGAACACTCTCTCCTCTTGGTACACCCCAGAAGGTAGTTTAATTTAATTATGATCTTTCAATTAATGTAGTATTATTTTTCTTTGCTTATTGATGAGGTTTTTGTTTTTTATTTTTAAGGTGATTATGATCAATGGTCAATTCCCTGGGCCTCAACTTGACTTGGTAACAAACGACAATGTAGTTCTTAACCTTATCAACAAGTTGGATGAGCCATTTTTACTCACTTGGTGAGTTTCTCTGTTTATCCGTGTGCCTTTTCTTTCCCCTGCTTTTTAACATAAACATATTAATTTTATGGTGTGCATTTAATTTTCTGTATTGTCAACTTCTCATGCTATCATTGTGGCTTCGGAGTATTCAAATGTGTCATCTAAGAATGCCTTTGGAAGAAAAATTTAGACGAAGAAATAGAAACGAAAAGATTAAGACTGAGAAATTAAATTAAGTTTTTATATTATATTTAGTATAAAACATATAAGATTGAGTTATATTTAGAATTAAAATTTAAAAAGTTAAATGAACATATTTTTTGTAAGAAATGTTATTAAAATTTTAGTTTTTGTTTTTAAAAATTTCAGTCTATTATATCTCAATTTTTTAAAAATACTGAAAAATTGAAATTTTATATCTTATGATTAAAATTTTAATTTTAGTCTAATCACTAAATACAATATTCAGTCACATTTTTTTTAGTCTTAGTCTGAATCCTAAAACAAATGCAACCTAAGAGTGTGAGAGATAATGTCGTTGGTAGAAGGTTAAATTTATCCTGAGAAAAATTTGTTAATATAAAAATAAAATAAATAGATAAAAATAATAAAATAATTTAAAATAAACAAAAGAATAAATCAAAGATTCATAAATATAAAAATACACTCCAAAAGATATTTTTAATAAACAAGAAGTATTATACTATTAGTAAAGGTTTGATATTCATGAATTTTAGTGTGTATTTTTTGTTCATTAAAAACAATCTTTACAATACACTTTGATATTTATGAATTTTGGTATGTATTTTTTTCGCTTCAAGCTCCTTTACATGTACTTTTATCGATTTATTCTATAAATAAAATATTTTAGAGTACTTTTTTACAATAAAAAAAGTCATATATTGCATTCTTACATAGCTAATTTGCTAGATATGCATCAATTTGGATTTAGATTTTCTAAATTTTAAATTTTATTTTAGAGGTAAAGTATGATTTATTACTATTTATTTTATAGGTGAGATCAAGAGAAAATATTTAATGGTGAGAGATCTCACTTTATTCTCTAAAGTAAGTCTAAAATTTAAAGGATCCAAATTCGATTGATTTAGGAAAAGTAAGTGAGGACCTGGAGAAATATTTAGCTGAATTTAGCTACAAGATTTTGCATTCCTTCGAGTAAAAATTTATAACAACGCCACAAAAGCAAAGCAAATGAATTTTCCATCAGTTTTCTAATACACATGACATTTCTTTCTGTTGGGGGAGTGGATCCTCTCCAGTGAGAAAAAAACTGGATGATATCCAGTGTTCAATCTAACCATTCATTGCATTCTCTCTCTTATTTATTTCTGGTCCCACTCATAGAATCAAAGGTGATAGATCACATTGGATTCTATCAATTGTTAAAAAAACTGGAGAGAATCTTTTTCCTTCTTTTGGTCAACATTTGTTTTGTTGATGAAACAGGAATGGTATTAAACAAAGGAAAAACTCATGGCAAGATGGGGTATTGGGAACCAACTGTCCTATCCCTCCAAACTCAAACTACACTTACAAGTTTCAGGCAAAGGATCAAATTGGAACATACACATATTTTCCATCAACTCACCTCCATAAAGCAGCTGGAGGATTTGGAGGACTCAATGTTTACCATAGATCAGTCATCTCACTCCCTTATCCATACCCTGATGGAGATTTTACTTTGCTCATTGCTGATTGGTACAAAACTGGCCACAAGGTATAACTATATATATAACACTTCTCTAAACTAGATCATCATATTTTTGTCTTCTTTCTTCATTCATCAACTTATTAATCGTTTATAAAGCTAAGTACTACTTTGATGCATGTGTTTGCAGTTATACTAAATAGTTTTTAGTTGGTAACTTTGTTAATTAATAGTGTGTATAATTTTAGACTAATTAAACATTTGCAATTTCTTAAAACAATTATTCTTTTTTTTGCTATTTCATACGCATCAATGCATTCTTCTTCCTTGCAAATTCGCCACCAAGAGCTAGAAATTGAATTCAAATTGTTTGTTATCATGCAAACCATATTCATAGTTTTTTGTTCTGATATTTACAGGCATTACAACAATCTTTAGATTCTGGAAAATCTCTTTCCTTCCCTGATGGTCTCCTTATCAATGGCCAGGCACATACTACTCTCAATGGTGACCAGGGTATGTTCTTTGCTTTAACAATAGAATAAATTGCCATGTGTACCTATAAAAGATACAGATGCTGACAAATGTACTCATATGAGAATAAAACGACAATTATAACTAATAGTACACAGACGTTGATTACACAATTGGTCCGTTAGGATATTCTTGGCACACAGAAGCTACCTTCCGTGGTACAATTGTCGTTTTATTCTTATATGGATATATTTATCAGCGTTTGTTTCTTTCATGGATGCAATGATAATTATTCTTTAACATTATATTGTCCTATTTTCAGGTACCCAAATGTTGAAACTTTTCTATGATGCTAATTTTTCAACACATGCTTGCACTAACCAACATTATTGTTTATGTTCAATTTTAGGAAAGACCTACATGTTCAGGATCTCAAATATGGGGCTATCAACATCAATTAACTTCAGAATTCAGGGTCATTCATTGAAGCTAGTAGAAATTGAAGGGTCACACACTATTCAAAACATGTATGACTCCCTTGATGTCCATGCTGGCCAATCATTTTCAGTATTGGTGACCTTGAACCAATCTCCAAAAGACTACTACATTGTTGCCTCAACAAGATTTTCCAGGAAAGTTCTCACTGCTACTGCACTGCTTCACTATTCAAACTCTCATTCACCTGCTTCTGGACCTCTTCCTAGCCCCCCTGCTTACCACTATCATTGGTCTGTCAGGCAAGCAAGATCCTTTAGGTAACTAAATATCAAATCATTTCTCTTCAAAGTTTTTGCGATTAGGAAAAAATTAAAAGAATGGTTATATATCTAATATGTTTAAGAGAAAAAGGTCTATTTTGCCTTATTCAAAAGAATGAATCAACAAAAATCAAACTCTAGACCTAATAACATATCATGACATCATTATGCAAAAAATTTAAAATGTTAAATTACATTGATTATATATCTAACTACCAAATTAAATTCAAGTAAGTAACCTTCACTTTACTCCCATCTATCTATATTCTTGATATGTTACATGCATGATTCTGAGAACTGAATCAAACTGGTTAGTTAGTCTAGGTTAATCTAGAACCAACTACCAAGGTTTAAGGTAAAAAATGGTTACTAGCAAATCGGGTCAAAAATTGAGAAAAACTAGTCAGAAAATTAATAAAATGTTCGAACCGGTTTGGTTTTTAGCGGGTAACCAGTTATTTAAAAAGATTAAAATGTTGAGTTATATAAATATTAAGAACTATATTAGATAATCAATGAGTTATAGCTCAAATTGTATAGTCTCTCCATACTTACTTAAGAGGTTGCGTGTTCGAGTCTCCCTATCTTCGGCATATAAAAAAATTTCTTGATCTGTTACAATATTGATGGATGCAGATGGAATCTGACAGCAAATGCGGCGAGGCCAAACCCACAAGGATCATACCATTATGGGAAAATAACTCCAACAAAGACAATTGTGTTGGCAAATTCAGCAGCTATAATCAACGGAAAAAAACGTTATGCTGTGAACAAGGTTTCCTATGTGAACCCTGATACCCCTCTGAAGCTTGCCGATTACTTCAACATCCCCGGAATTTTCAGTGTGGATTCAATCCAAAGCCTTCCTTCTAATGGACCCGCTTCGGCGCAGATAGCTACTTCTGTCATTCCAAATTCTCTTCACGACTTCATTGAAGTCGTTTTCCAGAACAATGAGAACACCATGCAATCTTGGCACCTTGATGGCTATGATTTTTGGGTCGTAGGGTATGTAATGTCAACCTAATTCTCTTCTTTCTTCAATTTTTCTTTACATGTTTTAGAAGCAATTAATTATGTAGGTTTAGAAGCAGGTATAAGACTTGGGATTTATAAGTGGAAACTTACATGCAGTTGTTGTCTAAGTTACTAGTTGAGATTATCTAACGATTCTCAGTTAGCAACTTCGTATAGTCGACAGCATCTGAGTTTTCACCAAAGACAAATGGTTTAAACTCGGATGCAGTCAAAAATTGCAGCTGAGAGTCGTTAGATAATTTGACTGATTTGACTAAATTTTCATCTAACGGCTTTTAACTATCAACTTCACGTGAAGTCGATTGCACATGAGTCTTCACCAAAGACAAAAGGTGGAAATTCGGATACAATCGACTTCACGTAAAGTTGACAGTTAAGAACCGTTAGATAATTTGACTGATTTGACTAAATTTTCATTTAAGAGCTTTCAATTATCAACTTCACGTGCAGCTGAATTTTTACCCAGACAAATATACGTGAGTCTTGGTTGGAATTATAACATTGATACTAATCAAAATTAATTTTGAAAATCACATCGTTTCTAAACGGTGAAGCAACCACATATTTAATGATGCTCGTTGCAACCGTTACAGTTATGGTTTTGGAGAGTGGACACCAGTCAAGAGAAGATCCTACAATCTTGTGGATGCCGTGACAAGACATACTGCACAGGTAACTATAATTAGAATGAGACGAAATACTCAATTGGTTGCTTGGTAAAGATTTCAGGATAAATTAGACTATTAAAATTAAGATAATGTAAAACGCTATATATATTTTTTTAATGAGCAATGTTAGGGCCAGCAATTTTTATGATTGTTAGCCATCAACTAGCCATCAATGATGATTTGATGGTGTGAGATTGGTGTGAAATTTCATTCAATGACTCACTTTTTTCTGCTGGTTACATGTTGGTCAAAATTTAATAAAACTGCTGCCCCCTAGACTTTTCCTTTTTTAATTACATAAATTTTTTTGGATAATCATTCACATGATCTAATATAAAGGTAATTGTTTTTGTTAACATGACATTATAAAATTAAATATATATATAAAATTATTTTATATTAATAATTTATCAAAATTAAATTCTTAATTTTTTTTATGTAATATTTTCAAAAAAAAATATAGTAATACATATTTGAATAGAAGAATATATGTCTATCATTTTTTAGTTGAAAGAATTACTTATAGAGAAATTACTTTTAAAAAGAGATCTGTATTTAGTTTAAAGTGTGCTTGTACAAAAGGTGATTTCCGAACCTCAAAAAATAATTTAGAAAATACAAAACAAAACCAAACAAAATTAGAGCCTCTATAGTTGGTGTACATTTTCGTTCTCATTCCCCTAAAATGAGTATTGTGTGAAACAAGTGTTAAATAAAAATGTAATGTGCTTACCTATCTTGTGTTGTCTAAATTAATGTAGGTATATCCAAATGGTTGGACTACAATATTGGTGTCGTTGGACAATGAAGGTATGTGGAACTTGAGGTCTGCAATATGGGAGAGGCAGTATCTTGGGCAGCAATTGTATCTCAGAGTTTGGACTGCTCAAAAAAGCCTTTCTACTGAATATAATATTCCTGCTAATGTCTTGCTTTGTGGCAAAGTCAACGGACATCATCACCCTTAGTAATTCACATCAACATATGCAATATATTTTGGTGTCATTTTCTAGTCATGAGGGTTTGACTAAAATTGAAGATTGAAAGAAGAAAAATGATGAAGAGATGATTTGAATTATCATTTTTATGGTAAAAATATGTAAAGTTAAAGAGACACTTGATGAGAATTCGGTGATTGCTCTCTTATATATTTGGAGAAGTTATATTTTATTTTTAGAGTTAAGTACGATTTTGGTCTCTAACGTAGAGACTGAAAATTTATTTTGTCTCTGACTTTTTTTTTTGCTATAAAATAGTCTCGAAGGTTTCAGTTTGTTTTAAAATCATCTTTCGGACAAAAATATCCTTCCTCCTTCATCTCCAAAATCAACCAAATGCAGAAATAGAAGCAAGCAGAAGCAGAATGCAGAAACATAAGTAGGTAGAAGCAAAAAGCAGAAGCAGTGAAACAACAACAACAATAACAACAACAACAACAACAACAATAATAAAACAACAACAACTAGAAGAACAATACCAACAAAAACAATGGATAATGAAATCAGAACAACAAAAACAAAACCAAAAGCAGAAGAAAAACATAAATAGAAATAGAAGCAAAAGCAGAAACGACGAGAAGCATCGACGACCGAACAAGGAGAAGGAGCAGAATTCTTTCTTTTTTTTTTATTTTATAATTAAAAAAAAGATAATTTAATAATAAAAATAAAAAAATTCAATAAAAATTATGATTTTAAAATAAACTGAAATCTTTGGACTATTTTGTAGCAAAAAAATGATTGACAGAATAAATTTTCAACTCCTACGTTAGAAACTAAAATCGTACTTAACCCTTATTTTTACTAAGAATGTTTAAATGTAATCATAGTTTAGTATTTAGGTTGACACTCTCCTTAATGCCCAAATTTCATAATTATTTTATTTTTTAGTTTTGAACCCATTTTTGGAAAAACTATTTTGCTTCCTTGAATGACCCCTTCCAATGCAAAGACATAATGTTTAAATCTAACCTCTTGCAAAACTCAACTAAATCCAACCGAACTTCATGATTGTCCCTAGTTTTATCAATATTTATTATTGTGTAAATAGTATTACTAAATATATTCTTCTCAATATATATCACACCGAGACAAACAGATATTATTAGACTAGGTAATCTTTTAATTTTAAATAAGTCAAGTTTAAAAAGTAAAAACAAATTTTGTCAATTTTATTAAATCTCATACTTTAGCATTGTAACTAATACTCTGGTATGAGTCAACTATTTTTTTTATATATATACTAATAGTAGATTATGTTAGAATTTTTATTTTAATTATAATCTAATTTATTAATATAGAAATTAGTTTGGGTGATATTATAATTATTAATTAATTATATTGATAGATGGTCTGTTCTTTGATAAAAAGAATACGACTATTTATAAATTTTATAAAGTTTAGATCTCCAATTCTGATTACACAAGTGATTATTTTACATTTTTTCAAAATATTACTCCATCAGCAAGTATAAAAATATATCTTGACATTAACTTTTTAGAATCAACATATCCCGCCAAATCTAAATCTGAATATCTAACAATTTTTAAATTGTCAGTTCGTCTATATGTAAGCATGAAATTCTTGATCCCTTAAAGATACCTTAAAACTTTCTTTGTTACTCTCCAATGGATAATTCCTAGATTACTTTGATATCTTCCTAACATGCTAGCAGCAAAAGCAATGTCAGATCTTGTATAGATCTAAGCATATATTAGACTTCGAACGGCTGAAGCATAAGGAATATTTTGCATTTGTTCCTTTTCAAGTTCATTTTTGGGACATTAATTTAAACATAATTTGTCTCCTTTCACAATAGGTGCAACACTTGGTGAACAATTTTGCATTTTAAATCTCTCAAAAATTTTATTAATATAGGCTTCTTGAGATAAACCTAAAATTTCTTTATGTTTATCTCTATGAATCTTTATGCCAATGGCATAAGATATATCACCCACATCTTTCATATCAAAATGTCTAGAGAAAAATTGTTTCACTTCATGTAAAAACCCTAAATTATTTGTTGCAAGTAAAATATCATCTACATATAAGATGAGAAATATGATCTTACTCCAACTAACCTTGTGATATATACATTGATCATAAATATTTTCAATGAATCCAAATGAAGAAATCACATTGTGAAACTTTAAATACCACTGTCGAAAAGCCTGCTTAAGACCATACATTGCTCTCTTAAACTTGCAAACTAACTCCTTACCAGTACTTGAGATAAACCCTTCGAGTTGTCTCATAGACCTCTTCTTCTAAATCTCCATTAAGAAAGACAATTTTCACATCCATTTGATGCAATTCCATGTCAAAATGTGCTACCAATGCCATAATGATCCGGAAAGAGTCTTTCGTTAAAATAGAAAAAAAGGTTTTCTTGTAGTCAACTCCTTTCCTTTGAATAAATCCTTTGGCAACAAATCGAGACTTGTAGCGCTCAATATTACCTGATGAATCCTTCTTGGTCTTAAAGACCCATTTACAGTCAATGGCCTTTTTCCCATCAGGCAATTCTACAAATCCCAAATTTGATTATTTGCCATAGATATCATTTCATCCTTCATAGCATCTAGCCATAAATTGGAATGACTACTTTCTATTACTTGTGAAAACGTCGTTGGGTCATTTTCATCACAAACATCATAGTCAGACTCAGTAAGATACACTACATAGTCACTAGAAATTACAGGCTTTCTTATTCTTGTTAATCTTTTTAATGTTGCATCGTCAACCTCTTATAAAGGTAGTGTTATAACAGGTTCTCCCTCTTCTTGAAGTTGCTATTGAATAATATGTTTTTGAACAACATTTTCATTATGAAGAGTTTGATCCTCCACCATATGATCTACTTGAACATTATCTTCATGATGTGAAACATCAGTAATAAATTATTCTACATTGACCCTATCTGTATAGGTATTGTATTGAACAATCGCTCTTGTACATGGAGAGGTTTGACAAGCATTATCATTCTCAATAACTTTAAGAGGATGATTTCTCCCACTTTTCACATCATTCTCTAAAATCTTGCATTTCTAGATTCAGTTATTTTACTTGAATGGGAGGGACAATAAAATCTGCAACTCTTAGACCTTTTTGCATAGTCGATAAAATAGACACTTATCGTCCTTGGGTCTAAATTTCTTTCTTGTGGACTATAAACTCGAACTTGAACAGGATAACCCTAAATGCGTATATGATTCAAACTAGATTTCCAACCTTTCTATTTAATATATATGTGACTGTCTTAAGGGTTCACTTCATAAGGATAAAGGAAGATTGAAGTTGCTAAGCATACTCCTCACCATATTTAGCAAAGTCCTATTTCTTTTTTCAACTATACCATTTTGATCTTGATAAAGAAATAAAAGGATAAATAAGACAAAAATTGAAATTAAATAGAAAAGTTAAATTGTAACTGAAATAAAAATAAAAAGGATAGGTTGAAATTGAATACAAAGAGAATCACTCTACTTTCTACCCAATTTCTTGACGCAACAAGAAAGGGACTCCTCAACCTAACTTGTCAACGTCATAGTTTGGAAATTGAATCGAAGGGACTCCTCAACCTTCTACCCAATTTTCCGATGCAACAAGAGAGTAACTCCTCAACCTCAATTGTCCACGCCATGGTTTCATCAGGAAACCAAAAAGGAATTTTTAAACCTCTAAATAATTCTATACTACAACTACAATAGCTAAGGAAGTATTTATAACCTATTATTAGGTTAAAACAAAGAAAAATCCTAAAACTCATGAACATAAGGTTCAATCTAGTAATTAAATAAACAAAATCAAAATACATTAAATAAAAATATTCTAAAAATGTAAACTAATATCTTGTGTAAAAAGGAAAGGAAATTTGTATACCATTTGTTTCTTTCGTGTGACTTTACGTGGCATGTGTGGTGCGCTTGATTGATATATTTAGATAAACCGTGGGATGTCCCAGGAACCATGAGGGGACAGTTCGAGAGTTGGACTGGCAGCACAAGAGTAGAGAGAACAAAAGATGTTGTTGACGGGGTTCTTTGTAGTGATCTGGAATATCTGGTTGGAACAAAATGCCAGACTTTTAACAACAGAAAAGCAAGTGTTGAGGACATTCAAGAAAGGATGTTTTTGAGTTACAAAGAGTGGACATGTGTTAATCCTTTTGGTTGTTGATGGCAATATCGGAGATGACAGAGATTGATCCTTTTGTTTTCTTTTCTGCTATATATTGCTCCATTTTACTGTGTTGAGCTTTATTTGTTTCAAAAAATATCTTCTAAATAACACTTGAACTCTTCATATCACGAACATTTGAAACACGTATCATTCTCCTCATCTTCAAAAAAATTCGTCCTTGAATCTTGTAGGTGGAAAAAATTAATATATGAAAAGGACAATAATTAGTTAATTACAAGAAAGATAATTTCTTTTTTTGTTTTTTTTTGTTTTTTTTTTTGCACTTTATGATTTTTTTTAAACAATAATAAAACGCAAACGAAAACAAAAACACAAGAACTTAAAGAAAGACGCAATATATACTGGATTCTTTTTTTATGATAAAAGAAGAACAAATATAGATTAATAAGAATTAATCTAATACCAGAGCTTTGATACCAAATGATAAAGAAAAAAAAGGATAAGAGTAAAGTATCGTTTTTGTCCCCAACGTTTGGGGTAAGTTCCAAAGTTGTCCCTAACGTTTCAATCGTCCTATTTAAGTTCCTAATGTTTCAAAACTGACTCAATGTTGTCCTGCCGTTAGGGATCCGTTAACAGAATTGACGGGAGAACAAAATTGAGACAATTTTAAAACGTTAGAGACTTAAATAAAACGAAAATGTTCGGGACAAAAATGATACATAGAAATAAATTTTAATTTTATCCTTCAATAATATCAATTTTTTACTATACATAATATTCAATTTTTTTTAATCACATCTAAGTAAATTACACTTAATCATATTACTTTTATTTTAAATAAATTAATTTTTTTATAATTTTACTCTTAAAGATTTTTAGTTATCATGAAATGTTTGTAGAATGACTAGTATATAAACTTGCAGAAAAGAAAAAAATAATATATATACAATAAAATATAAATTATACCTTTTGTCTCTAACGTATCAAAATTCTTTAAAATTATAAAAAAATAAATTTATTTAAAATGAAAATAATGTGATTAAGCGTAATTTAAAAATAATTGAATACTATGTACAGTAAAAAATTAATATTATTGAAAGATAACATTAAATTAAAATTTATTTTTATGTATCATTTTTGTCCGTAACGTTTTCGTCCTATTTAAGTCCCTAACATTTCAAAATCGTCTCAATTTTGTCCTGCCATCAATTCAGTTAACGCATCCCTAACATTGAGTCAATTTTAAAACGTCAGAGACTTAAATATGATGATTGAAACATTAGGAACAACTTTAAGACTTATTCCAAACGTTGAGAACAAAAATAATACTTTACTCTTGAATAAAATATACAATTTTACACCGTCTTTATCATATACAATATTTCAAAATAAAATCCTTAAATATATGCACTTTTATGTTGACAAACTTTCTCAAAATACATAAAATATGTGTTGGATATTTATTAGATGTTTTTGTGTTTTATATAGAGTATTTCTAATTCTTTATGGTTTACATATTATGAACGGACAACATTATTTAAAACAAAAAAGAATTTCATAGAAAGAAGGGAAGGTGATGAAACCAACACAGATCCACACTATTCGATCACCTTGTCTTCAATGATACTTCGGCTTGGAATTTTTTTTCCTTAGTTGATATACCCAAAACCTGCCTATTAACAATCCATCGAAAAAATATTAGTAAAAGTTGAAGTACTAAAATGTTGCGCTACAACCTATTCTTCTCATATTTAATCCGCGAATCAGTGCCAGCCTTGGATCTGCAAATAAACACATTATGTTACTTGGCTTGTCCACTTTGATCACGTAATAAATTTAATTTTTTTTAAGTTAATAGTCAAATTGGTTCCTAAAATATCATCTATTCTTTAAATTAGTTTTTAAAAGATTTTTTTAGTTATATTAGTCTTTTAAAAATAAAACGTAAGCCAAATTGATCCTTCTGTTAATTAGATGATAACGACATGATGACGTGGTAGGTTAATGCTACGTGTCACAAGATGATTGGTTAACGTGTTAGGTCAGTGGCACCTAACATATCACGTGTCACTTGAAGTGTAAAAAAATTATTTATAATCAAAATAGTCCCTGAAAATTTAGAAGTAAGTCATTTTATCTTTAAAATTTTAAAAATTAATCAAATTTGTTCTTATATAAACAAAATTGTGTTGTTAGATTACTAAACTAAAAGAACTAAACTAAAAGAATTAAGTTGATAGTTAATTAATTAATTAAAATAATAAATTTTAATAATCTTTTAACATAACTCTTGAAAAAATCTCTCTCTCCCCCGCGTCCTAGTTGGTTGTTTCTAAAATTTCAATTCAACGAACTAACGAAAATAGAATAATATGCTGTAGATTTGGATATAATATAAGGTCGTAGAATTTACTCCAATTCTAGACCTAAACTAATTAATCATGAACGAGGAATGGATCCGCTATCGGCTGCGTCGCACCCGCTATGTTCAGATCTCTCCACTCTTCCATTTTCCAATTTCCTCACACCACCGACTTAAACACTTCCTTTTCCCAACTCATTATGCTTCACATTCTAACCCAATAATAATAATAATAATAATAATAATAATAATAATAATAACTTTGTCCAAGATCAAAAGCAATCCCCCAATTAAATGTAAACCCCTCATAATAGCAATATACTAACAATTTTCCCCCAACTAACGCCGCATGGCCTTGACTATTATTATTATTATTACAAATTAAAATTTAATTTATTATGAATTTAAATTTTATTTAAAAATTTATTGTAAGTCAATAAATTATTATTTATACAATAAAATTTAAAATTTTTATATTTGTTTAAGTATATAAATGAACTAATTTAAATTAGTTTGACTATTATTATTATTATTTCAAGAAATACTTAATGTGGTCAACTTATTAGTTAATTAATTTGAAAATATATTAATGCACCATGCATGTTACTACAACACGCAGTATTATGTGTACTAGACACATTGTACCCCGGCCACCCTGGCATTCATCTTCCACATAACATCTTCTATTGTGTCTTATTATATATATATACGAGTCTATCCATACTTCATCCTCAATTCAACACCTTAGTTCTCCATCTCAATTTGTTTCTCTCCAAGGCGAAGCTAGAGTTTTGGTAAGTTCATTTTTAGCTTGAGAAATTCATAGTTGTTCGTAATTTGAACAATATTATTGAGCTATAAAATTCACTTCTATCCTTTCAACTTTCAACTCCTTTCCTACGCAATTTCTTGGGATGCAAGCATTACATTATACATTACGGTAAAAATTTTTAAAGAAGTGGTTGTGTTTTTTAAAAGTTTAAATTTTTTATTTTGTGTTTGGTAAATTAAAAAGATCATGTACTTGTACTTGTAGCTTTTAAAAGATTGGGATATTTTTGAAAGCATTTAAGATAGAACTTTTTAATGTTGGCTTGTGCTTTTCAAATTTAAAAGTCTAATATAATCTCATATGTTATTTAATTTTCAAATTTAATACATGCATTTATATCTATTATAGTATTTTTAAATTTTAAAAATTATTTTACCAAACACAATTATTGTTGCTTGCGTTTATTGAAAGCTATTTTTAATTTGATTTACCAAACATAAATGTTACAACTTTTAAAAAGCCATCTTTTAGAAATTAGATTTTATAAACTACTTTTGAAACCATTTTTGTTCCTACATTTGGCATAATACTATATTAGTTGTAACACAAATTTTGATATGCTAGCTAGCTCTGTATTCACCTCATAGAAGTCAGAAGTGGGGGCTGTATAAGAGTCGAAAGTTCTTCTCCCTCTAGATTTAGGCTTGGTTTGGTAAAGCTTTTTGAAGATGTGCTTGTGCTTTTTAAAAGTTTAAGCTCCTCATTTTGTGTTTGGTAAATCAAAAAGATCATGTGCTTGTGCTTGCAGCTTTTAAAAGATCGGGGTACTTTTGAAAGCACCTAGGATAGAGCTTTTCAAAGTTGGCTTGTGCTTTTCAAAATTTAAAAGTCTAATATAACCTCATATGTTAACTAATTTTCAAATTTAATGTTTGCATTTATGTCTATTATAGTATTTTTAAATTTTAAAAGCTATTTTACCAAACACAATTGATGTTACTTATGTTTATTAAAAGTTGTTTTTGATTTGATTTACCAAACATAAATGTTACAACTTTTAAAAAGCCATCTTTTAAAAGTTAACTTTTATAAACTACTTTTAAAAAGTAAAAGTTTTACCAAACTAAGCCTTATAGTGCACTATTTCTGTTCCTACATACATAAATAAGAGACAAAGAAAAGTGAGAGTCTCTATGTCAAAGTATAGAGAGCTCTCAATGAGATTATTAAAGAAGAAACAAATTTTTTTTATTAAAATTTTGAAATTAAGTAAAAAAAATAAATAGAATTTAAAAATAAAAAATATTTTTGAAATTTCGAAAAATTTTAAAAACAGTTTAGAAAAAGAAATTTTAAAATTCAAAAAGAAAGAGAAAACACCAAAAAAAACATCAAACTTTTAAAATTTAAATTTAAAATCACTAGTAATTTGTAGAGCACTTCTTATTTAAAAAGATTGTTGCATATTTAATTTATGCAGTGTTTCATCATACAAGAGATGAAGATCTCTTTGGCTCTAGCTTTTCTTGGAATTTTGGGTGCTCTCTCTGTTGTAGCAGAAGATCGCTATCAATTTTTCACATGGGAAGTTACTTATGGAACAATTTACCCTCTTGGGGTTCCTCAACAGGTTAGACAATGCATAATCCTTTTTTATGTATATGTATTTTAGTTTGAAATATATATGTATGCCTTTCTTTAACTTCATGCTAAATTAAAGTGATTAATGTTTTAATTCACATCTTATATATTATTAGGGCATTCTTATCAATGGCCAATTTCCAGGCCCTACAATTGATGGCATCACTAATGACAACATCGTTGTTAATGTCATTAACAAGCTTGACGAGAAATTCCTCATCACATGGTTAGTGATTTTTTTTTTGTAATTTAATTTTCTCAAACATTTTGCTTTAACTTTTTTGTAGTCTTTGTCCTCCCAAAATATTTTCTTATAAGTATTTTACAATATCCTTCAGCCTTAAAAATTTTGATTTGTTAGTTTCTGTAATTATAACTATTTACTGATTTTCGTTAGTCTTCATAAATATTGTCATGCAACACCAAAATCCAAATGATATGTAGCAAATAAACAACAATAAATATTTTTTCAACACACACACATAAAATCAGCTATCAAATTAATTACTATGTATTTTTATCTATAAATTCATGAGATGTTTAACTTATTTTTAATAGAGCAATGCTTAGGGGCCAGCAATTTTTGTGATTGTTAGCCATTAACTAGTCATCAATGATGATTTGATGGTGTGAGATTGGTGTGAGATTTCATTCAATGGCTCATATTTCTCTGCTGGTTACATGCTGGACAAAATTCAATAAAACTGCTGGTCTCCTAGACTTTTTCTTTTTAATATATATTTATATTTTAATATATATTTTATACAAATAACTGATTTAATAACTGATTTTTTATATATAGTTAATATAGTCGAATATTTTTAGACGAAACAAAAATCATAAAACCCTTATTTATAGAGACTGAAAACATATACTTTTTTTTTTTCTTCCTGATAAACTAGGAATTTGGTGGAAATAATTAAGCATAATAATTAAATCATGTGAATGTGGTGGAAAAAAAAAACAAACAGGAATGGTATAAAGCAGAGAAGGACATCATGGCAAGATGGAGTATTGGGAACAAATTGCCCAATCCCTCCTAAGAGCAATTGGACATACAAGTTCCAACTGAAAGATCAAATTGGAACATATACATATTTCCCATCAACCAAGCTCCATAAAGCTGCTGGAGGTTTTGGGGCACTTAACATTGCCCAAAGATCTGTTATTTCCATTCCCTACCCTGCTCCTGATGCTGAATTCACCCTTCTTGTTGGTGATTGGTACAAGACCAACCACAAGGTTAGTTTCTCAGAAACTGGCCGGTTCTCACAAAACCGTGCATTTTTTTAGAACCAGCCGGTTACTAATTCGGTCCAATCAGTCAATTTTTGATTGGTTCAGTAACTTTTAAAAATTCTTCATTCAGTTATTGATAGTGGATCGGACTGTTTTCATCATCGGTTTTTAATTGAACCGATTCGACTGGTCAGTCTGGTCCGACTTTCAAAATATTGCATAGAAATCAAAGAACTATTGATGATAAAAACATAGATGGCTAAAGAATTTTGATTTGCAGGTACTAAGGAGACTATTGGACTTTGGCAAGAAACTTCCTTCTCCTGATGCTCTTCTCATCAATGGACAAAGAGATTCCGCTGTCTTTACTGGTCAAGCAGGTAATAACTAATTACTAATTAACCATCTCTCTATCTCCATTAATATTCACTATTTGAAACTAAATAAAAATGAAATCAACTATATTTATTTGCAGGGAAGACTTACAAATTCAGAGTGTCCAATGTTGGGTTAACAACATCAATCAACTTCAGGATTCAAGGGCACTCATTGAAACTGATTGAAGTTGAAGGTGCTCACACATTACAGGACACATATGAGTCCCTTGATATTCATGTGGGTCAATCAGTGGCGGTTTTGGTCACACTTAACCAGCCTGTGAATGGCTACACCATTATTGCTACTAGCCGCTTCACTCCCATTGTTCTCACCACCACAGCCACTCTTCAATATGCCGGCTCCAGTTCTAAGGCCCCTGGTCCATTGCCCATTGCCCCAACTGATGTAGATTGGTCCATGAAACAAGCCAACTCCATCAGGTAGTTAATTACTATTATTGTGGCTATAATATTATTTAACTTTTAAACATCGAAAACTCAAATGCAGTCGACTTTATGTGAAGTTGATAGTTGAGAGCCATTAGATGAAAATTTAGTCAAATCAGTCAAATCATTTAACGGCTCTCAATTATCAACTTCACATGAAGTCGACTGCACTCGAGTTTCCACCCTTTTTAAATACTGCAAACACAAACACACGATTTTTTGTTTATCAAACACAAAATAAATTACTTGTATTTTTAAAAATAATCCAAAAAATGAGTGTGAATATCACTTTAATTGAGACGCACCAAATTTATAGTTTAATAATAAGTCAAAATGAGAGTACATAAAGAATGATTCTTGTAGATCAATACTTGTCACCAAATTATTATTCCCAAAGGCTTAATAAATATAAATTATTACAACCAACTTGGATTGGTCGAGTGGTCAGTTCACTTGTCTGCTTAAGCAAGTGAACCTATTGACCAGCGACAGACCCTTAAATAGAGCTCTGATCCGCAATAAATTAGTCTTTGGTCTGTCGGGAAAAATATGTAAATTTTTTGTATAAACTTTTTTTTTCTCTTTAACCTTTTAATGGTTGTTTGAATAGGTTGAATTTGACAGCAAACGCAGCAAGGCCAAATCCTCAAGGATCATTTCACTATGGAACCATCCCTATCACAAGGACAATCATATTGGCAAATTCTGAAGCAAACATCCATGGCAAGCTACGATATGCAGTGAATGGAATCTCCCACATGAATCCACTCACGGCATTGAAGCTTGCTGATTGGTTCAACATTCCAGGAGTGTTCAACCTCAACACTATCAGTGATGTTCCTCCTCCTGCAGGTACCCCTGCCAAATTAGGAACCTCTGTGGTAGGACTTACCCTTCATGACTTCGTAGAAATCATCTTCCAGAACAATGAAGACACAATCCAGTCATGGCACATGGACGGATCTAGCTTCTATGCTGTTGGGTAATCAAGAAATTAAAACTAACTCATTTGCTCTTGTGAAGTTCAATTTCGATTTCATGAATGTTCGTTAATTAATAATATAATCCTCTTTTCATTAATTTTAGATATGAATATGGCGTATGGACACCTGCTAGCAGAAACATTTACAACTTGGCTGATGCGGTTCCAAGATACACTGTTCAGGTCAGTAATCTTAATCCTTAATTTGTTTTTCAATTTTTTTTTAACCAAATATAGGGGACTCGAACCGGCGACCTCTTAATTGAGTATAGAGAGACTATACCATTTGATTCCTAATAAAATTTTAGATCAGATATTTTGATCCCTAATAAAATTTTTATATTTTAAAATTCTCAAAAATTAATTTCATTAACAAAAATATTATTTATACCTAAAATCAGCCACTAAAATCAATCAACAATATATTTGTGTATAAATACACATGTGATTTAATTTATTTTTAATGTGTATTTATATTCTAACATGTATTTTATACTGATAGCTGATTTTGGTGTATTAGTTTCTATGTAATTTTAAAGGGAGAATAATTTTGTCTTATAGTGATATTTTTTTACTTAATTGTATTCTAACAAAATTTATTAAAAATTTAATTGAAAACCATAAAAAAATAATTTGTCAGTATAAAAAATTCATTAGAACCAAAATGTCTTATCTAACATTTTTTAGAACTAATTTGAATATTTATTCTATAAAATATTAGATGAACTCGTATTATTTCAATTAATATTTCTCTTGTTACCTCGCATGCATAAAGATCTTTATTATATATATTGGACTAATGGCTATTATTCATACATGAATGTATTTATATATACAGGTGTATCCAAAATCATGGAGTGCCATATTGGTATCTTTGGACAATAAGGGGATGTGGAATTTGAGATCTGCAATTTGGCCAAGGCAATATTTGGGACAGGAATTGTATCTCAGGGTCTGGAACAACGAGCAGAGTCTATACACTGAAGCTAACATCCCTGACAATGCACTCTTCTGTGGCATGGCCAAACACCTCCACTAATCATATTAATTACTCTATGTAGACTTTAAGAGATGAGGTTTTAATTTCATTATTATTATTATTATTATATATTGGTTTAAGTTGTAAGTTATAACTCTGATTTTTATCTTCTTTTTCTTTTGGTAAAAGGATTTTTATCTTCTTTAATTTCATTCTTATCATTATTTTGTTTAGAAACTTCAGTTACGAGAGTGTGACTGTCAAACAATGAAGAAAGAAAAGTAGATCGGGTTCCAATATTGAGGCCCATTTAGGAGCAGTGGTGCCAGTGCAATTTGATGTTGTATTAGATTATTTCTTGTAATCATAATAAAGTTTTTTTTCCAATACCTTTCTTGGTAATACTAGAACTTGAAGAGGGGTTAAATCAACTAAATTTCAAAATTGAAGTTCTATTAAATAGTTTTTGCAAAAGCAGATTATGCAAAAAAAAAAGTAAAAATCGGTTTGTTTCTAAAACCAAAATAAAATAAATTAAAAAAGGTGCGTGAGAATCACACAAACATATATTATGGTTTAGTTTTTATATACAATAAAATTTATATCTAGTCTCTATTATAATTATAGCGGATTTTTAACTATAATAAAATTGATTACATGCACAAATACCAATGAATTACAACCTAATTCATTTAGTATCTATCACAAAATTTTTATCTAAGTCTAGTAACTACCAAGTATTTTTAATTTGGCAAAAAAAAACTCAACTTGGTTCAACAGTCACCAAATGTTATCCCAACTTAGTAAAAAAAACTCAACTGGTTTTATGTCACCAAGTGCTATCCCAACTTGGAAATGAAAACTAATCCTAGTTCAACAATAATCAAATACACAAAAATTTTTTTTTGACTTTTTTAATGTATTTCTCTTGCCGTTTTTCTCTCGTAGCTTTTTTTCATTTAATGTTACTATGATTTGTATTTTTCTCAATTACAGAAAGATAAACATTAGATAGTCATAACAATAAAATCTAAAATGAAGCTAAAAAATGAAGGAAAATAATTCTGCATGCATGAGATGATGTTCTAAATTTCTCACTCTATTTTTTTTCCTTTAAAAGCTATTGTGATACCAGTTATATAGTATGAGGCTGGCTTTTTAATTTTGCTTCACCGTCTCTGTATTTTTCTGGAGCATTGAACCAACTGAAGTCTTCTTCTTCTTTCAATAAATCAGACCAGAAAATCAAGAATTGAGAACAGAGTAATGTGACACAGAGATGATATGGACAACAATAGTTTCATGGGTATGAGATCCTCAATATATTTGCTAAATCAACACCCTTAATCTTGTACTTTGATCTCAAATTTCAATTTCAACTATTAATTTACAGTAGGAGAAAGTAACCTCCATTTTCTTCTTATTACTCGAAATGCAAGTGCAGAGAGAAGATAGATTCAACAAGCAATTCACTTGCATAATCATGGACACCTTTTACCTTTTTCTTCTTATCATACTTGATTTTGAAAAGAATAAAAATATAAAATATACAATTTTCTACTTGTAAGAATAAGAAGAGTAACAATACCCACTCAATGATAAATAGCAGTAGCACAATAATATTAATAACAGCAGAAAAATCACACAAACAAAAAAATAGAGAAAAGTTAACATACCAAGATTTTTAACGTGAAAAACCTTCTCAATATGAGAAGTAAAAATCACGAGTCACTAAGACCAGAAAATAGCTTCACTATGATGAAAAATAGGGTACAAGAGAGTCACAAATTACTGCACAAAACTTTTGGGTTTGGGCTCTCTTCCAGTGTCGAGAAAAAGCCTAAATGTTAGTATTCAAGCCCATAGATAATTGAAGTTGCTGAGGTGAGTTAAGGTTAAGTAAAAGAGGTCTCATTTGTAAGAAGAACATCAAACACTAAAGAGAAACGATGAGAGAAAGTTATTTTCGCACATATACAAAACTATCTCTGTAAATTGGTTGCTGCAAATTTATTAACTGTTGGATCGAGCTCAAATTTGGACAATGTGTTTCAAACACTTGGTTCTTTGTTTTCACCGTTCAAATCTTCAATTTGACATCTGTAGCTGGAGCTGTTGGCCACACACAGTAGCTCTATTTTTGTGGTATTTTCATCTTGTTCTTGTTTTATAAGCTTTGAAACTTGGGTTTTGCTTGTTGTATGCACATTTTGTGCAATAATTTGTGACTCTCTTGTACTCTATTTTTCATCATAGTAAAGTTATTTTCTGTTCTTGGTGACTCGTGATTTTTACTTCTCAAATTGAAGAGGTTTTTCACGTTAAAAATTTTGGTGTGTTAGCTTGTCTCTAATTTCTGGTTTATGTGATTTTTTTACTACTATTGGGTATTATTGTGCTGCTGTTCATACTTATTGTGAGTGGGTATTGTTATTCCTCTAATCATTGCAAGTAGAAAATTGTGTGTTTTATTCCTATCATTTAGCATTAGAGTCAGTTTTGGACATTTGGTTATAACTTGTTTGAAAGATGGAGACAAATAATTCTACTAGGATGATAAGTTTGAATGGTACTAATTATCATCTATGAAAAGAAAAAAATAAAAGATTGTTGTTTGTCAAAAATTTACATTTACCCATATTTTCTACACTAAAACCAGAATCTAAAACAGATGAAGAATGAGAGTTTGAACACCAATAAGTTTTTAGTTTTGTTAGGCAATGGGTGGATGATAATATTTACAATCACATTGCTAATGAGACTCATACTAGGACTTTGTAGAATCAAATTGAATCATTGTATGCTTCTAAGTCTCGTAATAATAAATTGTATTTGTTGAACTTGAATATGTTGATGAATTTAAGATATACGGAGGGGTAACAAGTATTAGATCACTTGAATGAATTTCAATGAGTTCTTGATGAGCGAAAATCAAAACTCACGGATACTGGCAAGTGCACCGGATCACTCAAGTAATACCATGGTGAGTGGATATCGTTCCCACGGAAATTAAAAGATTGAGCAAGTAAATATTAGATTAAATTCCTAATTAGATTAATAAAACATGATTTTGAAAGGGACAAGATTGTGTCTTGCTGAGAGCTTGAGAACCTTAAATGCTTGAATACATGAATGCTTACGGATAGAGAGCTTGAATGTTGATTTGAGAGAAGACAGTGATGGTGAGAGTTAAGGACTTTGGAGATGTTTATACTTTTAGAGAAATTAAACCTTGTTTACTTATCTTGAAGTTTGCAAAGATCTTTCACGACAAATTTTTGGTAACTAATTTTCAATTCCTTGGTTTCTCAGTTTCTTAAGTATTAATTAGTCGTCAATTAATTAATCAATAGATTAAACACAAAAACTTATTTAGAAGAAAAACATAATTTCTAAAAGTTATTCTAATCCAAATCATATGTCACTTATTCAAAGTTAGAGTGATTAAAAAATCATGCATGTGTCGCACACTAATTAAACCACTATTCCTAGTCGAATTCAAGAAGTCATGTGAAAGAGTTTTCAACTTTTAATTCAAATATCAAAATTTTCAATTATAGTAAAAGAATTCAAACGAGATTAGCATACCTTTTGACACGATTAATCCGAATAAAGAACGAATAACTCAACGATGAAATAGATCAATATAAAACTTTAAAATAAAATAAACATAGATTAATAACCCATAGAAAACATAAACAGAGCTCCTAATCCTTTGACAAATGATTAGTTACCCGTGAAAAAGAAAAAAACAATGAAAAGAGATTATAGAGGAGCTAGATGTTTAGGTTTGGATCCGAATATCCTCCTCTAGGATCGTGCCTCTTGTGAACGTTGTTCACTTATTTATATCCTAATTCTAGAATTCAAATTTAAAACTAATCCTAATCTTATCTCTCGAAAAGAAAGATAGGGTAACTAACTACTTACTTCAATTTCAAATCAAAACAATAATTCAAATCTAATCTAGAAACAAATCTTAACAACAAAATCTTTTATGTTTTTAGAAATAATTAATAACTAATTTTCTGAAATCTTAAATATTTTGGATGTGATTAAAGTTTCTAATGATATGGATAATTAAGCTTGAGTTTTAATTGTTGCTTCTTGAGAGTTGTAATTGTATTTAAGCTAGACTTGCTTTAGAGAAAATTGGACGAAAGTCCGAAATTTCACCTTCCAAGAAGGGGTATACCCTGGGCGTGCATGTGTCTAGGAGGGAGGTCCGTCGGGCGTGTGCTTCATCTGTTGGGCATGCAAGAGCTGAGAGGGAGGCCGTCGGGCATGCATCTTGTCCGCCAAGCGTAAGTCTTGTCTGTCGGATTTGTAATCATGCACACTGGGCATGTGGTCACGACCACTGAGTGTGCATGTTTTTCTTTCAATTTGGCACGCTTTTGCTCTTTAGGCCATGCTTTTGTTACCCTTAAATGTTACTTTTATCTAAAAGCACTATTCTCTTTAAATTGTTACTTTTTTTATAAGTTACATTGTGATTAAACAAATATCTTCATAAAAACATGCTTTTTATTTCATTGAAGTAGGTGCCAATAGATTATAATAAATAAAAATATATTTAAATTAAAGGGCCAATGTCCTTAGATCGAAGAAAAGGCTAACATTCACAAACCTCAAATCATTACTTAAAAAACCAAGTGCTTGCAAGTTGCCACAATTTCTTTGACGTGCTTTGCAGATGTCACTTTTGTTCAAACTTTTAGCCACATTTTTTAGGTTATGTTTGTAAAGCATGATAATAGAGTTTAATGGATATGTTTTAAAAGCGTGGCTAATTGTTTACATTTAGCACATATTTTAAAAGTGCGATCTATTTCTTTAATTTATCGTACAAAGACACAAAATATAATATGATATGAGATACGTAGACACTTAAAATTTAAATTTTTATAGGACACAAAGATATAATATATATAAAATATAAAGTATTTTTTAGATAAATTATAGTTAATTTTTTAAACTATTTTTATTGTATTTTTTAATTATATAAAGTATTTAAAATAAATTTTTGTTTTATAAATAATAATAATATATACTATTTTTAAACTTATTTTAATCATACATATTAAAAATAAAATTGAGTATTATGTCCAAAATATAGCTGATACGTATATACGATCATTCTACTATACTAAATAAACGTAGCTAAAAAAAAGTCTCAAAATTTTCAAATTTACTGTCAATTTACTGGTATGAGCTAATAAACTAAATAAAATAAAATAAAATAAAATAATATAAAAAGCTAAAAAATGAAATACTTTGTGCTTAATAAATTTAGTAAATTTTTAATAGTAAAAATAAAAATACTAGAAAAATAAAAAATATCTTTTTTAAAAAGCTGTTAGTATTTGTTTGGACGCCATTATTTTGATAAAAAATATCTTTTTTAATAAAAAAATCTTTTTTTTTATTTTTTAGTGTGTTTAGTAAATTTCGAGTAATAAAAGTAAAAGCATTTCAAAAATCAAAAAAATATTTTTTTGAGAAGTTGTAATTTAAAACGAAAGGAAAATTGGATCACATACCGTTCTCGCCAATTTTGAGAAGATTAAGGTTAGGGTTCGTGGTTTTCTTCTCTCTCTCAAACCCCTCCCAAACCCATTCCCAATTTCGCCCCTCACTGGCTCGTCTCTTCCTCTCCGAGTTTCTGCTCTCAACTCTCCTCCTCTTCTTCGCCGTGACTGTCAAACCTCCATATCGCCGCTGCTCCTCCACCTCGACCACGCCGGCTCGCCGCTGTCTTGGTGCTGCCGTCTCATCAGCTCAGGTAGGCCTCTTCCTTGCTTCCTCCCTCTCAACCTCAATTTGCCATTATATTGTTCAGTTCTGAGTTCTGAATGATTGAATCTGTGATTATGTTCTGCTCTGTTTCTGCTATGTTCAACTGCTTAGGGTTGTTCTACTTTGTAAGGTTCTGTGATTTTGTTCTGTTTTGCTCTGTTTCTGTTTCTGCGTGTTCATCTCTATTTTTTGCTTTGTATTCATATACATATGATATATTGAAGTACTGAATACTTTGCCTCTTGCCTTGGTTTTATTAGATATCTTTTGTAAGATAAGTTATGAATCAGATACAATTGAATATATCATAAATTGAGTATGATAGATGATAGCATAAATCAGATGATTATCCCCCTATACATATTGCTACCTCTGATCCTGTGTTGCTATTTATTACAGACGTAATAGTGTTACCAAATCGAAGCTAGGGTTTCATCTACTTCCATTATGAACTGTGAGGCTTGCCACCTCAAGGAACTGGTAAACCCTTTTCCCACTGTATTTTATCTATCCACACTTTGGCTTCATATGCTCTCTTATTGTTCCCATCTCTAATTAAGTTTTTCCGCCGTTGTTGTTGTTGTTGTTGTTGTAGGAAGTAGAGCTCTTTGAGATACGTGAAGTTTTGCGATGTAAATATTTACTTTTTGCTCACTCTTGCTTCTCGAAATTCTTATATTTCATGTTGAATTTAGATAACTCAGAAGTAGGGGAAATTTTGCAGGCATACTGCACACTATTGTGTTTCATCGGGCCTTGGGGCTTGTGCGTCCAAAAGAAGTCGACTTGGAGCTTTTCGACATAACTTACGTATGTGTTTTCTTAGTGACTTGAAAATGCCATGTGATTATGTGTTTGCTTAAATGCCTTTTAAGTTGCCAATTCTGTATTGAACATACTGTTAATTGTGTTGATTAATGTATGATGATGGATATGAATAATATATTTGAGTTTACCTAAAATAAACAAAAAGGAATAATACATTCGAGTTTCTGTGGTTTGGGGCCTTGACTTTCTAGCCTTATGTTGTTTAAAATTTGATGTGTGAGTTTGCCACCGTTCCTGTATAGGTGCAATGTGGGGAGGTGGAGCTTGAGAAGAAAATAGATGAAAAGATTGACCAGTTTGTTTGTTGGGTGGAGAAGCATCCAAACAAAAAGAGTCAGGTGTGCTGATTGCTTGTGGCTTTCAATTTTTTATGCTTATTTTCGTGCTGTACCTATCTGTTATTGAGTGTGCTACTAAAAGGAAATTATTGTGGTTCAGCAATGACCTAGCTGATTTTTGTGACAAGTTTCTGAATATGTTACTATCTTTTATGGTGTTGTTCCTTTCTAAGGCTGTATTGTTAGAATTACTGTTGGTGTTGGATGATATATGATTTAATTGGCTCACATATTGGCCCATGTCATGACCTTCTTCATCTGTATCACTGGTTATGCATGAGTATCTGTTTGCGATAGTGATGCAATCCAATTTTCTAACTCGATTCTGTAGTAAAAGGAATGGAACTTCTGCGGCATGATGCATGATAGGGCCATGTAGTTGACCTGCCAAGTGGGATAAGACTTTGTTGTTGTTATAGTTAGTCTTTTTATGTCTTGGTTATACCATACCTATACCTTTTGTATCTAGGTGTGGATGGCTTATCCCCGTTTTAAAATTCTCTTCCCTTCTAATAAACTTTTTTTTCTATCCAAAAAAGAGTTTAAACACGAAGTAGTGTTTCATGCAATTCAATCTGCAGATTATGGTACACTAAAAAAGTTAATGTGCAATAATTGTTGCATCTGGGCATTGAAGTTTATTATTTTTTAATTTTTATCTTAGACTTCTGAATTAATGTGATGCAGATATGTTTATCTTTCTATGAGGTAAAAAACAAACAGGCATCTTGGTTCAGTAACAAGATTGAACGCCTGTATTGGGAACAATGGTATATTTATCTTAATGTGGCCCAACATCCAAAGGGACATTCTAACAAGTCTCATCATGCCAAAGTTGTTGATCCGGGAGGTGCAGTAACTTGTATTTTGCAGCTATATTTCTTTTTCTGTTTCAGTCATTCTGTGATGATACTTACAGGGCTCTCTCTCTCTCTCTCTCTCTCTCTCTCTGTTTTCCTAATTTGCAGAGGGAGCATTGGAAGATAGAAATGCTCGAAGTGCAGCACTTGAAGCATCGCTTCGTGAGGTTTTATTTCAAATAATTAAATTTGTTAATGAGAAGAAGGATCATGTTCCTCCAATTCCAAATCTTGAGGGTGCTGTTTCATTTCCCTATGAAATTACAATTCCCAGGTGCGCTGTGTTTACGTTGTTTGGTTGTATCCATTGTGGTTACACATTCCATATATCCTCTTATTGTTTATTATTTCGGACGACTTAAAATCTTAAATTTTGAGAGTTAGCTTTGATTGTAGATGATTTTTTCTGCTTGGTGTGTAGAATTGACAGTATGATATTGTGTAAATGAACTTTTTCAGTTTTCTATCTTTATTCCTTCATTGTGACATATAGAAAATCTATAAAGCTTTCAAAGTCAAAAGGGTTTTGGTTAAAGCATAGAAGATGTACATGGAATAGAGTGCAATTATAGTAACATGTAAGTTGTGATTGTGATTTATTTAGAGATGACAATGAGTTTGCAAGGCATCAAGGCATGTTGGATCCATGATAGAGAGATCACATTGTTTACAAACTGGGTGGCTAAAATAAGAAATGGTTGTTGTTGCTGATTTCAAAGCGAGATGTATATTCTAAATCTAAACAGATAACTTCAAGACCAATCACCATACTCCATGTTAGTTATATTGGACACTAAACTGCCAACATTAGGGGGGAAGTAGTAGTATTTTATGAGAAAATTCTCACAGTACCTTTTCACTATGAATAAAATATGATGGAATCTTAACTAAGGTGGATTTGACAAGGGTTGTATGATTATAAGATCAACAAATGGGATCAAAACGGAAGTATTCCAATCCAATCCAATCATGTGGGACATTCTAAGGGGTTTAAACTTCTGCATGTTATATCAATTGATTTCTTTATCCTTAATTTTGTGGAGACTGGAGACACAAACCCAGGATCTCCATATATTTTGATTTTTTAGAATCCAGATTTTGAGGTGTACAAGTTTGACATTACAATATTGTTCTACTTAATCTAAAATTAGGAAATGGTGTTTTCTCAGAATGGCATGATATTAGCATTATTGGCATGATATCACCATTTTAACAAATGCAAGCATCCTTATGCTTGCACCATCTGCTCTCTAAGTCATTGTTATTCAATGTGCTGATTTACTACAAACATAAATTGTAGGTTTTTCTCATTGGTGAAAGATATTCAGATTGAAATCTGAATTAATAATTGAGTTGGTAAATTTTTCTTTTGTTAGGTTTGGTTCTGTTGTTTTTCAATCTTTATGACACAATAATGAACTCTTGTTTAGAGGCAATGAAGTTATGGTCATCTCCTTATTTGTGAATAATATATTCCCGTAATTCATATGCTCTTAACTTTTATCATATTGTTATTTTGGTACAACCAAAAAATCTTGTATAAAGCCTAGATCTTGAGAATGTCTTTATTTGGTGAAGATGACTGCCCTTGTGATCTTTCTTGTGGACCTTCCTGATGAGTTGTAGTTTCATTCTGTGACCATTATTCTGAAATTGAATCTTAATATTCTGCTGTCATTGTACAGTTCCTCAGATTCTGCATTTGGAATGGACATGATCAAGAGGATGCTCCAAACAGGACATCCAACAATGCTAAGTTAAAGAGTTTGTAGAGTTGTGGATGGGTTAAATCAAATGTAATCTTACTGGTTGGATTTAAGATTGAAATGTAATGTTGAAGTTGCTAAGTAAAGGCAAGGTTCAGTCTCTCTGTAAATATGACATATTCTATAGGTGCAAATAGTGAACATTTTTATTTTAAAATATTGGACTCCGAGGGTGGTTATCTCCTAAAATGACCGATTATGTGTGTTGCACCGAGCTATGGGAGCGCTGCAATTTTAATTTTTTTAATTCGTTAAAATAATAAGGGTAATTTTTTAAATTCGTTAAAATAACAAAAGGCTATGCCGTTTTCTATTTTAATAATTTAAAAGATTGAAAAACAAAACGGCAATATCGTCTAATATTGTTAAATTTAATAAAATTATTTTTGTAATGAAAACGTTAATGATGTTTTCTTTTAAATTAATTAAAAAAAAAGAATTTCACTAGGGAGTTAATATAGTATTTGTATAATGTATATAATGGACTATTTATTTAATCTAATATGAGTTAAAAAATAAAATTTGGGATAAATTATTATTAATTTTTCAAATACAATATACTCATATTATTTAGAATAACCATCTGGATATTAGGGATAATAAACATCTGATATTTTACTAAATTGAACATTTTTATACTTTTATTGTACACATTGTATAAAATATTTGATATCTTACTAAATTAAATATTTTTATACCCTTATTATACACATTGTATAAATATTCTATTGACTTCCTAAACTTCCTCTTCTGATTAACATAGAAAACTTAATTGGATTGTTGGGTCTTACAGAAGACCTTTTTTCCTCTTTTTTTATCCCCTTCCAAGATCGATATTTCATTTCTTGAAAATAAATTACAGATCATAAGCCACTAGCAATTGGAATAGTCGACAAGCGTCCAAAACCATCATTGGTTTTGATGAGGTGCCTGCCAGACAAAATCTAAATTGGATTGGGGAAGATTACAATTTTTAATGCGTTTAACTAATATCCTTGTAGCTTCAACGAGTTAACATCTTTATTTTCAAATGACTAAATTTCTTGCCAGCTTACAAATTGCAATTGCCACGTTAACACTGAGGCTCCAACCATAATTTCTGTAATATTTTTCCTGCTATATGTTATGTGCAAAATTAGACTCATTTCTTTGACTTGTGCACAAGGTACTAAACAGTTTCTTCAGCATTATTACACACAGGACACAATTGATTAGTGGAGAGAATTCTTCTTTTTTGTAGCTTTGATCTTATTGGTAAGCCATGGTACAAAGCTTTCCAGACAAATAGTTTTTTGTGGAATTTTCATATCCCATAGTGCTCCAAAGTTGCTTCTTGGCATAAATCCAGGGAACATTTCATTGGGAGGGTGGTAGAAATTAGAAGCTACTTTGTACCCTTCCAAGACTAAAATTTTTTGTCTTATTTAGCACTCATTTGATTTTATCTTCAATCAGGTTGAGATCCAAGATTCATCGTCATTTCTCAAATGCCTCATAAAGAATATACTTGGGATTGTATATGGATAAATGGCAGGGAGCCATGGATTCTCCTCATTTTTTTCTTTTTTTTTCTTTTTGGGTCTTACACTACACACATTCTAACTCACACTCACATTAAAAGAGGGTTCTTATTTCTCACTCTTTGGATTCAAACCCAGGTGCGGCTTGATGAGAAATCTATAAATTGTCTGTTGGTAACGTAGGGTTGAGTTTCGATTTTTGCATGATGAGGTTAATGACTGTTGTATGCAACACCAAATTGCTGCATTGTCGCTGGAACTCTCTACCGATGTTCCTTTCTCTCGCTAATTTATAATTTCGGTGAGTTGTTCCTTATTCCGAATTCTTATAGTCGCTTTTCTGTTATATATTACTAAGGATTACCTTATGTTAATATCTCAAGCTTGAGTTACTGTTGTTGTATAGTGCTTTTGTGGCTGTTGCTGCTGCAGAAAATGGTCGAATTTGTTGCCACTAATTGCGGGCTAAGAGAAAAAGGTTTTTAAACGCGTTTGATTTTGCGAGTTTAAACTATTTGAGATAGAGACAATTTTTTAAATCTGTTTTATTTTCAAAAATTGTTATAAATTAATATCGATATGAAAAATATATTTTTTTGATTATGCGAATCTTTTGGATTATTACCTTGAACTGTTTGGATAAATTGAACTAGTTAACTGAGTTTGTTAAGAAGTAAATGAAATGTTGAGTTGCCTATAACTGACTTGATTTCTTGATTGTTGGGATTCTTGATTTTTTTGATTGGTTTGTATTGAAAATTGTTGAGTGTTCTGGATGATCATATTTCTATATATACATGAAAAACGGTTTGATATTTGAGGCGGTTGATGAGAGATATTGGTTTAGTTGGAACTCTTGAAGGGTTTAGAAGAGATACTGTCAAAATTTTATAAGTATTTAAGTAAATTTAAATCATTGGAATTTGGGTCGGTAAAATGAAATAATTTGTTAGTCTCTTTTTGAGACAAACTTTGAACTAAAAGAAATGAAATTGAAATTAGTTTTGGACACTTGATTTAATAAAAATGAATTTTGTTTGATTAATTTTGGTTTAAGGACTATGTGTTTTAGGTGTGTTTTAGGAGTTTTAGAGAAAAATAAAGTAATATAAGTAAATTGAAGATTTAACTTATTTTAGTTTGGTTAATTAAAAAAAATTATGATTTGAATATTTAATTGAACAAAATTGAATTTTATTGAATTAATATGAATTAAAGAATGATGTCTTAACAATTTTAATGAAAAATAAAATAATGCAAGTGCGTATTTAAAAGGAATAAGAAATGAAAAAATAAAAAGAAAATTGTAAACAACCTAAAGAAATCTGAAACAACTCTAGACTTTTCACTTAAGTGTATCACTCAACTTTTTATCATTTTTTGGCTTTTTCATAAGTTCTCTCTTTCAACCTTTTATCACTCAAGAAATTACAGAAAGATATACATTGAAAATAAAATTATAATCTGTAAAACATGAAGGAGATTGATGCTTCAACAGCCTCTATTGCTATGCGATGAACCAGATTTGCTTAACTTTTATTTCGTTCCTCATTATGGTGGAATACCTCTTTGATAGAAAGTACTGTCCAAGTTGATGAACTCTTTCAGAGAGACTTCTCAGAACATGAACTTCAAACCTTGATTCCCTCTCCTTGCTTCAGCAGAAACAAAATTTTTCTTTTTGTATCTCATTGTATGTTGCTGAGATCCTCTCTTCCAAGTCAACTCCTCGAGCTGTGTGTTACACCAGCTTAGCCGTTCATTTTCTTCCATTAATCCCCAAATTGAAATTTTGAAGCAAATCAATTTTTCTTGACCGAGTCCTCAAAACAGCAAAGAAAAAAAATATTTTCAATAGCAATTTCACATCTAAACTCTTGAGATGCTATTTGGTCCCCAAAAAATAATCTTGACCTTTTATTCATAGCAGTGTATCTCAGAAATTACTTTTTTCTATATATTTCAAATTGAAGTAACAGAGTTGGAGAAGGAGGGAAGAAAGTAAGATGCATGCAAAAGGAAATAAAACACATTTAGCCTCTGACTTAGTTTGATATGGTTTGATACGGGTGATTAGACCTTAACCTTTTTGCTTAACCTTTCTCTTTCTTTCTTCTTTGGTGATTGACTTAGGAACGAAGCACTCTCTCTCTTCTCTGAGTTCTATCCGAATTGAAAAGAGGAACGTTGCTTTGGAGGCAAGTACATGAAGAGCTCATCTTGAGAAAACTACATTGGGCTTAGGTTGGCTTTGATCCAATTGACCCAGCTGAATTCCTTTCTTTATTTTTCTTTGGGCTTCCTTTGTTTAGACAGCCCACCAGCAAATTCTTTTTGTTCTATATTGGACTGCTGCCATGTTGGCTAATTATGGCCTGCATCACTTAATCAGAAATAATTAACATTAATTAGGTGATTAACCCACTAAAAATAATGTTTGTCATCATCAATTTAATTTAGTTAATTTTTTAACAAAATATTCAAAAATTAAGACAAAAAAATCTAAAACAATTAAAAAAATTCAAAACCTAAAAAGAAGGCACAAAAATATCCAAAACATATAAAAAAAAGACACATTCAAAACTTAGGGGAAAGAAACTTCTAAAACAAATAACAAGAATGATCTAAAACCTACAAGAAGAAGAAAAACGTCGTTGTAAAGAGAATATCCAAAACCTAATAAAAAAATCTGAAACGTAACAAAAACAAATATCTAAAACCTAACAAAAACGAGATATTCAAAATCATTTAAAAAAATTTAAAACCCAACAGAATAAAATTTCAAAAAAAGAACATTCGAAAACTAAGAAAAGAAACATCTAAAACTATTAAAACAAATCATCCAAAATATAAGAAAAGAAATATTCGAAACCTATGAGAAAGAACATCTAAACCCAAGAAGAGGAAGAAGAAAAAATGAGCACGATGCGGTGAGACGCTAATGCAGTTGGTGGGCCGCGGCCCTATCGACAAGCAAAACATCAGGAATAAGAGCGTGTATGATGGGGTGGAACGCGATGCGCGACTAATGTTAGAAGTGAGTCAAACTGAACCGAGTTAGACTAAGCTCAAGCTCCACTCACAAAAATTGAGCTTGACTCATGACTCGATTCATTAACAATCGAGCCTATTTCTTAAACTCAAACTCGGCTTACCGAAAGCTTATGAGTTGGCTCAAGCTCACGAACTAACTCAAATAATAGAAACATAAATATATAATCTATAATTTTATATCAATAAATTATAACTTATACATTTTAAAAAATATTTAAAAAGATCAATTTTATATATTATTTATGTATCAACAAATTATAAATTTTTTATTTATACCCT
>NC_029772.3:542164-543836 GCF_000817695.3 Arachis duranensis
CAGCTCATGAGCTAATGAGCTGATCAAAATTTAAACTCGACTCATTTAATTTATGAGCTCAATTTAAAGCTCAAATTTGACTCACAAACTCATAAACTTAGTTTATAAAATTATTAACAAATCGAATTTGAATTAGCTCACGAGTTGACTTGACTTCTTTCCAATCCTATGCACGACAATGGCACAAGAGGAAAGTTACGGTAGAAATGCGGGACACGATGCATGGCAGGGAGAGAATAGGAGGTTGCCGCGTCGCAGTTTATAGATTTGAGTATGAATTTTGGTCTTTAAGAGCAAAATTAATTTTTTTATTTAAATTTAAAATTTTTTAAATTGGCTGAGTTGGATGTACAACGAATTGGGTGTATAGACTTTTTTTTTTATATATATAAAAGTCTCTCCAAAATGGTATCACATAATTATCTTTGAAAGAGGAATTTGGGTCAAAAGAAATTTAAAAGGCGAAAGTAAATCACGTGGAAATTTTGGATTAAATTGAATTTTTACCCAATCAACGTGATCCTTCAATTGATTGTTATTCCTTAGTTATTAATATTTGCACCATTATTACAATTAATTCTCTCTCTCTTAATTAGCATTACAATTAACTACCAAATTAAATAATTAAGAAGTATAAAGAGCTAATAGAGTATTTATATAATGTATATAATGAAAGTTTAGAAATATTCGATTTAATAAGATATTAGATGTTTATTATCTTCTGATATTTAGATAATTATTCTAAATAATATAAGTGTATTGTGTTTGAGAAATTAGTAGTATTTTATTCTAATTATTCATTTTTTAACTCATATTAAGCCAAATAAATAGCCTATTATATACATTGTACAAATACTCCATTCGCTCTATAACGAAATCCAATCATTAATGTTTAGCGTTTACATGACTGTATATTGTACTGCTTATGCTTTTCCCACTTTTCACAGTAGTACAACAACCGCCGACCGAAAACTAATTCTCCCATCTTCGCTATATATACACACACACACGCCCACGCGAATTATACTTAACATGGGTTCAGAAAGTGTTACACACTCATTAAAGCACTATATTTTGGTACATGGGGCTTGCCATGGTGCTTGGTGTTGGTACAAGATCAAGCCACTTCTAGAATCTTCAGGCCACAAGGTCACAGTTCTTGACCTTGCTGCTTCTGGCATCAACTTGAAGAAGCTCCAAGATGTTGAGACTCTTTCCGAGTACTCTGAGCCTTTGTTGGAAGTTATGGAGTCACTTCCCCCAAATGAAAAGGTGGTTCTTGTGGGACATAGTCTTGGAGGGCTCAATATTGCTCTTGCCATGGAAAAATTCCCCACAAAGGTTCAACTTGGTGTTTTCTTGACCGCTGTTGTTCCTGACACTCAACACAAACCATCCTATGTCTTGGAAAAGGTTTGCTTTCTCTACCCATTTCTTGATTTTTTTTTCATCAATAATATAGGTTATAAATTTATCTAAAATTAATAATAAAAAATTATTAATTTTATATGAATGTACACCTATATTGTACGTGGCTTTGTAGAGGTGTTTTTAATTTCCACATGGAATTGAGGTGGGTACTATATCAAATGATGATTCCCTTTGAATTAAAGTGGAAACTTTTTTAAAGTTAGCTTTTATTTATTAAAATTAAAAAATCTAATATAATTTT
>NC_029772.3:544192-545434 GCF_000817695.3 Arachis duranensis
TCTGAATAGTTATCCTATTTTTAATATAAATTAAAGAGAAGTAATAATGGAAGACAACGTTGTAATATTTTCTGAGCATTACAAGTTTTCAACTCCAGTACAGTGAAAGCATGCCTGCGACTTCATGGTTGGACACGGAATTCGGCAATTGTGGAAACAAAACATCTCTCTTGTTTGGTCGCAATTTCATGTCCAAAATGCTCTACCACCTAACCCCCCTTGAGGTAAATAACAGAGATTTTGATGAATGGAATATTTGAAATTTTGAAAGGTTTAAAATGTTTTGCAATTTAATTATTGAAATTTAAAAACATGTACTTTTAAAATATTAAGTTTGTGTATGAAATAAGAAAAATGATGAAGGAACTTGGATAGTTTTCTCTTTGGTGATGATATTTTTATTTCATTATTCTAAATTAAACAAAATAATATTTTATCACTACTTGAAACTCGTAAAAGAAAATTATTAATATTCAAATAAAATACTTTATATAAGATTTAAAATGCATTCTTTCTTGTAACTATTTTATTGAAATGCACTTAAGATTTTTTCTTATAAAATGTTTATCCGACATTTCATTAAGGAATAAAACACACGCTACATGAAAAATCAATTTTATTAGTCATTTATTTTGTTTTTAACAACAATAAAAATAATCGTTAATATATTTAATAATTTATCTATTTTATACTTTAAGAATATATGTTAAGTTTATAAATTAAAATTTTTTTGATTAAAAGTATAAATAATTTAAATTTCTAATGCATTTATTTTACATTCATTAAGTGAAAGTATTTAATTTTTTTTACTCATAGTAAATTTATTATATATCTTTATTGAATATGTTAGCTAAACCTTATATTTAATGGCAATTAGACATTATTAACCGTCTTATGTTTTGTCAATTAAAAATTCTAATAACAACTATACAATTATCTGCAAATACTTTTTTAATAGCCGCAAAAAATATACAACAACAATAACAACAACAACAATAATAATAATAATAATAATAATTTAGTTAACATATGTCTTAAGAATACATGATAAATTTATAATTAGTAAAAAATTTTAAATTTTTTATAATAAATACAAAATAAATGTATTGAATATTTAAATTTTTTATATTTTTAATATTTTTTTAATTTATAATTTTAATATGTGTTTTTAAGATACAAAATAGATAAACTCTAATAATAAATATACAATCACAGTAGAAACATAAAATTAAATAAAATATA
>NC_029772.3:545986-548497 GCF_000817695.3 Arachis duranensis
AATAGATATCTAAAATAATAAATATAAAAAATAATTAAGATAACAAATTTTTGACATTATAACTAAAAGTTTCAATAAATGGTTATTTTTTGTCTAATAAATTATTCTATTATCAGCTATCTTTTAATTAGGGGTGCACAGACCCGGTTCGATCCGAAAGTTCGGCCCGGTCCCGAACACTTTAGAGGCTAATTTGGTGTGATTTTATCGGGTTTGGGGTTGGATAAGGGTCTCAAAAATAGACCCGGTCATTTTGAGTCGGGTCCGAGTCATAACTCGGGTCACCTGAAATCGGCCCGGTGGCCCGGTCATCATACACAATTAATATTTTGTGTTATTAGTGATGGATCATGACTATTCTTATGTGGAATTTAAGTATTGTAAACCTTAATATTTTGTGTTATTAGTCATTATAAGACTATAAGTTAATGTTTTATGTTTAGAATGCATAAGACTTTAGACTAATGCATAATATTGTGCTATTTGTATTGATTTAAATATTTGGTATTATTAGACAATATTAGTATTGATTGTGGTTATGCTTTAATTTTAAAGAATGGTTGGTTCTTGTTATATTTTTCTAAGTGAATTTTACTATGTTAAATAATGGTTGGAGTCTTAAAAATTTGGATATTTTTATATGCTAGCTTACAAGAAGGTATCAACCTAATGTAATGTTAACGGCCCGGTTTTCACCCGATATAATTGTGGCCTGAAAGTGTATTGGTTTCATCGGGTCTAGGGTCGAATTCGAGTCTTATAAATAGACCCGGTGTATATTTCGGGTCGGGTCTGGATTCTATCAAATCCAGTTTCACCCGATCCATGTGCATCCCTACTTTTAATATGTAATATTCTAATAAAGAAAAGAAAATTGTTAAGAAAACAATAAATCCTCTTTTAATTTTATTTAAACTTCTGCAAAAAATAAAAAATCTGAAAACTGAATCATATACTTTCCATTTCTTTTCCTTGCAATTCAAAATCATATTATCTCACGTGCCCTCCATTACTTAGTTTAACTAAGGCAGTTGCACTTGCACCTAAAGAAAATGATAGAAATAAATATCTATGGGCTCTACCCCTCTACCATTAGAAGTTTTGGTCGTGTAATAAATATTAAAGTGTTTAAAAATTAATAAAAATCAGTCACAAATAATTTAACATTTGTATTTAATATTTATTAATTATTATTAAAATAAATAAATAAATTTAAATATAATAAATATATAATTATAAATATTATATTTATTTTTTCCAAAATTAAAAATAAAATTCGAGACCGCGATCTCTAAGTGAGAACGAAGAGATTGTATCAATTGAGTTATAGTTCGTTGGCAATTATAAATTAAAATATTAAATTAAATATGATAAATTTATTTATGTTATTGTGTCTCTAATTACTAACTGGGAAAATTGATTGCATGTTGTTGCAGGATCTAGAACTGGCCATGTCTATGTTAAGGCCTGGGTCACTCTTCATTGAAGACTTGTCTCAGCAAAAGAACTTCTCAAAAGTGGGATATGGGTCAGTTCCACGTGCCTTTATTGTTTGCACTCAGGACCTTGGGGTTCCATTGGAATTTCAACGGTGGATGATAGAAAACGCTGGCATTAGTGACGTCATGGAAATCAATGGCGCAGATCATATGGTTATGCTTAGCAAGCCCCAAGAACTTTGCGATTGTCTCCTAAAGATTGTTATGAAATACCAATGAATGAATTCATGTATGTCATGAAGCAGGGGCAAGTAGATGAGAAAAATGAAAAATCGAATAAAAATTTATAATGTTAGTTTATGTGATACAAAATTGAAGTTGTTTCCTGCCTGCCGAAATTTTTGTTAGGTACCAGACAAATGACACAGCAAAATATAGAGATGAAAAATTAGAAATTTGTATAAAATATGGAAATAATTGAATAATTTTCTTTGAGAATTACAACTTCTCTCTATCACAAGGAGACTACAATAACACTCTCTCTTGACAAAAGGAGAACATACTTCTTTCTATCAAATATAGGAGAAAACTACTCAAAGAAATCTTATGTTATTCTATCTGGATGACTTGATTGAAATGAATTAAAGAAAAACTCAATTTATAGGTGAGTCTCTTCAATATGAACCATCCATCAATTAGAGGTATATAATTCTTCTCTTTTTCAACCACTAAAATTCTAAGGTTATAAATTAAGATTGTTTATTACCTCTCATTTTATTTAGTTATTATTTATTTATATATTTTCTAAAATTAGCTTTACTAATTTTCACAATCTCCCACTTAAAGCTAATTTTGATAAATTTTCAAAATTCATGTTGCTTATGTATTCCATAGGCCGTATGAGGATCTACACCATTCAAACTTTTCTGTGTTGATTGGTTTTGTCATGGCATCTGCTAGGTTGTCTTTAGTGTGAATCTTCTGCATATCAACACTTCCTTCTTCTACTACTTCCCGAACAAAGTGATATTGTACTCCAATGTGTTTTGTTCTTGAATGAAAGGCAGGATTC
>NC_029772.3:550064-566949 GCF_000817695.3 Arachis duranensis
TTTCACCTTGGCAATAAGACGGAAGGTGTTGAAAACTTTCCTAATAGTCAGAGCCTCAGGCTTCCGCATCATGGACTGAGATGAACGGCATATCTTGGCAACTCTTCCCAAATCACCCTCGCCCTGCCAACAACAAACAACAAGAAAAAATTAATCCTAAAGCAAAATGGCAAGTCATCAAACAATCCCCATTGGGAAAGAGACACTCAAAGACTACAAAACCCAAAAGAGTCACCTGATACTGCTTCTTGATTTTGGATTCAGTACTTCCAGTTGCCTCAGCAAGTGCCTTAATAATGGAAGTCTCGCCAATTCCCAATTCCAGCCCTTCATGCGCCGGAGCAAGCCTACCATGCATTTAAACTAACTTAATTTGCATCCAAAGCACTTTAAAATAATACAGAATCTTAAAATGAAAGTTAAATTTCACAACTTCTGAATGAAAATGACGCTCTTGGGATTAAAACACTCACCTCTTCGCGAAGAGATAAATCAGAGGCACAAGATCCTCAGGGGTAGAGTATATCACAGTCTTCATCAAATTGCACGCAATATCTGTCATCTTGATTCTGCCAGGTTCCGCAGAAATCATTTCAAGCGCCAAAGCCAGCAACGAGAACGGCACAGGCGTGCCCTTCTCCCAACAAGCCACTGAGCTAGGATCGAATTTCGAAGGCTTCGCCTTCAGCTGCGGAATGCGCTTCTTCAGCTCCTGCAAGGCAGATGAAGAAGACACGTGGCGAGTCTTGGTCGGAGGAGGGCCTTCTTTCTCCGGTTCTTGCTTGGGCGGGTCACTCGTTGGCGTAGGAACGGTTTCGGAGGGTTTGGGGTCGTTAGGGTTTAGCGTGGAGGTTGGAGTGGGGAGAGTGGAGGGTGAAGGTTTTCGTTTCTTGGGAGAAGAAACAGTTGGTTGCTGCGACTGCTCGGATTTCTTCTTCTTGGCAGCGGCGGCGGCGGCAGCGCGAGCACCGGACATGAGAGCGTCGAAGGCGGAGGGTGGTTTGGTCATTGTGCGATGGGGGAAAGGGAGAGAGAGAATGTGAGAGGAAAGAGAAGAAGGAAATGCGAAAAAGGAGAGAACTTTAACGGAAATGGGGCGGCAGAGTGGTGGATTGAAGAAGCATGGCCGGAATGCGAGCATCAACGAGAGAGAGAGAGAGAGAGAAATTTGTGATGATATAAATGGCGGGAATAACACTGCTTCCACTCTTCTTAGAGTTTCACAAATCATACGACCATGAATTATTAATTATTAATTATTATATAATATAGTTTTGCCATTTTAGTTTTCTTTGGGCCTAGAGTCCCGTAACTATTAACTAATCACGAGGCCCAATGATTACAGAATTTTGAAAACACTAGGCCCAATAAAACACTATGTTTGCAACTTTGCATGCAAGGCGGTCTAGCGATAATGATTTTTGCTTTGAAATTTAGTTGAAATCAGTAATAGAGAGGGAAAAAAAAAGGTATAAGAGGCCAGCTACAATATAAGTCAATTCAAGTTAAGTTTTTGTATTTTTTATTTTAAAATTTAAAAAAATTATAATAGTGGATAGTTATTTTTCGATTCTTTTTCTTTTCTTTTTTACAACAGACCTCCTGTTTTCCAATTAGTTGGCTATCATTTTAGTTAATTTTCTAACGACACCGCAGATAAAAACTTTTAATTTGTGTATGTAAGTGTATATAATATGCGTGATTATTGTGATGTTGTAATACCTAAAATTAAAAACTATTTAAGTCGTCATTCTAAAATAATATATATAATTATATATATTTGCTTTCTCTTATTATGTTAATTAAACAAGGCTGCAATAATATTGTGCCATTAGTCACATGACTTGTGTAGTAATCTCGCATTGTTAACTTTGTAATGGTTTACAAGAGTGTGTGTATATATACATAATTACAACCACAAACTTTTCAAGTGGGTGAACTTGAAACTAAAGTTGATGCTGTTAGGTACTAGACAAATGACACAGCAAAATATAGAGATAAAAAATTAGAAATTTGTTTAAACTATGAAAATAATTGAATAACTTTCTTTGAGAATTACAACTTCTTTCTATCACAAGGAGACTACAATAACACTATCTCTTGACAAAAGGAGAACACACTTCTCTCTATCATATATAGGAGAAAACTACTCAAAGAAATATTATGTTATTCTATCTGGATGACTTGATTGAAATGAATTAAAGAAAAACTCAATTTATAGGTGAGTCTCTTCAATATGAACCATCCGTCAATTAGAGGTATATAATTCTTCTCTTTTTCAACCACTAAAATTCTAAGGTTATAAATTAAGATTGTTTATTACCTCTCATTTTATTTAGTTATTATTTATTTATATATTTTCTAAAATTAGCTTTACTAATTTTCACAATTTTGACTTTTGAGTAAGATAATGTGGTTAGTATTCAAATAAAACGATAAATAAGTTTTTAATTTTTTAATTTAATGATAAATAAATTTTTGACTAATTAAAAATATATAAATATTTTTAAAGGTTTATTTGTCTTTATATATTTTAAACGGAAAAATTTAAATGTCTCACATTTTAAAAAATAAAAAATATTTTTGTATTTTTAATTAATAAAAAAATGATGTGTCTTTGAATTATAAAAACAGTGATTTATTTATTTTTTTAATATTTAAAATAATAAATTTACCTTCTAAAATTTAAACATAATTTATTTTGGTTGTTCACGTTACTTTCATATTGGTATAGTTACAGCAAAGATCTTTATGTGTGTATCTTTATAGAATTTAGGTAGCGTTTGGTTATTGTTCATGTCTTATTGGACATGGTAACACACGTCCTTCGTTTGATTTGGTGAGACAGAAAATTTGATGGATACAAAAAGACATAAAAAAAATAAATACATAAAATTTGTGTACCACTTATAAGCTAAGACACTAAGACATACACACGAGACACTTATTTTTTCCTTTAAATTCCAATTTTAACCATAATCCCAAATTTCGTTTCTTCATCCCTCTCCTTTCCTCTTCCCTCTAATTCTTCTGCCTCTATCTATCCTCTTCCTTCAATCATTTTTCCTTCTGCCACTCCCACTGTTGCTACTCAAGATTTGTTACCCACCACCGAGACAGTCACAACACCGTTGCCGTCCACCCCTTGCAGCCCAACATCGCAGATCGCGTCGCCCTACTATCGCAGATCATCACTGTTACGGGTCTTATGGTGGTAATGAGTCTCATAGATTCATCACTATCATTTTTTAAATCTATTCCAGTTTCTATTTTTTTTTTGTTAAATCTGTACTTTCTTCAACACTCATTACATCCCTCTCATCTTTATTTCTATTTTTTTTACTAGTGTTTGAATTTTAAAAATTATTGCAAAAATTTGTCATTCTGTTTTAATTTTTAATTTAAAATATTGAAGTAGTGATTAAATTTTTTTGGTGATATTGATTTGAGATGAAGTTGAAAAATTAGTATTGGTGGTGGAAATAACTGATAACAATAGTAATAGTAATAATTATATTTAAGGTAAAATAGACATTTGAATAGAAAATTTTGTCTTATATATTATCATTAAATATGATAAAAATTTGTGTATATCTATATCTACGTCTACTTGTATATTTGTGTTTATATTTTTATGTCTAAAAGACACCAACTAAACACAACCAATAATGATGAAGGAGAAATCTTAGCTAAGTGAAATATTAATGGGTTTGGTAGAAAACGATTATGACCTATGGCACTAACAATAATCATAAACTAAATATCTTAGCTAGGTAAAATATTAATGAGTTTTTGGTAGAAAACAATTATGACCTATGGCACTAACAATAATCATAAACTAAATATATATTTCATCGAATTGTGTAAATCGACTGAAAAATGAGATACATAACATCATTTTTCTTATATCATTTAGCTATAATGTGTTATAAGAATACATATTAAAGTTATTAACTAAAAAAGTATAAAAAATATAAAATTTAATTTTTAATGTGTGAGAATAATGTGTGAAATTTTTTTGGGATAGTATTTTTTTCTTAATTTTTGGAATTATATCTGCATCATCAGGGGTTCAAATTTTTTGTAAGAGAAAAGAGTTTGCTGTGGTTTTTTCTTCTTTTTCTTATTTCTCTGATACCTATTATAATCATCATCATCTGTGTCACTTCATTGGTTAGCACAGGCATAATCAGAGTCACGCATAGAGGGATTAACATCCTAGAGAAAATGGCCATTAATATGAGAAATATAGACAGGTCATTCGTTTTCAAAGAAATACACCGATAAATTATCTTGATCGTAAGTAGTTTGTACTCGAACCGAAAAGATTATATTAATCATTCTGAAAGATGATCCTCGTAGTAAAATTTGTTTGACTACTCCTAATTTCTGGAAGACAGTAGTCACCGTTCCATCACTATTGTGGGTAATAGTTGGTGAAGCTGCAGTATAAATATCAACCTATTTTTTGAGAAAGGCTTTCTTATAATTAGTAATTCATTCTAATTGAATAATAGAAGAAAGTTCTTTAGTGGTGATCATTCTTAAAATATTTACAATTGCTAGTCTTCTGGCATTATCAGTGAACATGAATAATATTTCTCCTATGGTGTTTGGGAGATTGATATCAAGAACATAGTCTTGGACTCTGTATAGGACTTAGTGGTGTAAGGAGCCTGTTTAGCATTAGAGTTTTGAATTACTCTAATTAGTTGTATTTGAATCTTCAACCTATAAGGTATCATTGGATCTGATAACCTCATGGTGAAATTAGGAGCTATAGTAAGATTCGTTTGAAAGTGTAGTGACCAATGCTCCAATCAAGGCATGTTAATAATTCTTGAAAGTAGTATTCAAAAGAGCAACCTTGCCTGTTATAGGAAGAGATTTTTTTTATGAAGAGTTAGAACAAGCCTAACTGCTCCTAGATGTAAATGGGTGTAGCCTTGGATTTAATAATTTTGGATGAGTTTGTGCGAAATTTTCAAGGTTATATATTGTTCAGCAGTAGTGGCTTTCAAACCACACTGTTGTAAATGAGAAGATTGGATGACTTCTTTTGGTGGAGGAAAATGATTTCTGGTGATAAGATGGTGAATGGTGGTGAGGGCTGATTTTTTTTGTTTTTGATAGAAGGAGTAGGGGCTAATAAGTGGATATTTAGTAGCTCGTGTCCGAGAGCCTTCTAGGACAGAGTGAATTATACTAATTGATCAGTCTTATTAGCAAGAATTTTTTTAGATTAGAGGGGAAGCAATCTATGTTTAGTGAAGTAGAATGATGTATGGGCTCAGAAGAGCTTAAGGATGATGAAATATCCATGTTTAGTGAGTTCTTTCTTACTTGCTTTGACTAGTACTACCTTCTTCCTCCTATTAAATTTGAGGCTCTGATACCACAAGAGTGAATCTCCAGTACTTCAAGAAATCGATACTACAACACCATCATGCTTATCCCTATTGATCACTAGATCAGGTGAGATTTAAAAGGTCTGAGCAGAACTTAATATTATAAGATCGAGTCCTTTTTTCGCTATGAGAAATTCTCGTGGATCCAATTTATGCCATATTCTGATGAGCAGATCCTCTGAAATAAGAGGCAAGTCCAGAGTATATTTAATGACACTAAATAAGGAAAAAGAAATAATACTAGCTAAGCTTTCAAAGAGAGAGAAAGAGATTTAGAATATTTTGTGAGATAGAAAAGGATAAATATATTGCAATGTTCGATACTTTGTGATACAACTGAGATGAGCCCCCTCTTTTTATAGAGGTCTTTGATTGACAATCATATCTTACAGAATTTAAATAAATCTATTATATAATGTCAATTGGAAGATAAAGATAAGTCATATCTCTTTCTGACTTTGCTAGATAAGTGACGGTGGTCACTTTATTTTAGTGCGCTTAAAAATTATACATAGTGGGGACTCTTTGTAAACTTCGTGAAATTAGCGAATAATTAATTAATAAATTAATTTTTAATAAAAAAATTAGAAATATGAATTTTATAGTTTAATAAGATAGAGCTAATTAAAACAAGAATTTTGACACTAATTTTAAAGAATTTGATCCAAGATTGGACAAAATGGGCCGATCCGATCAAACTGGACCCAAAATAGGCTCAAGACCCAACCCATCAGCCCAATAACTTAAAGAAGACTCATTCTTCTTCCTCCATTCAGCCAAAATCACGCTAAAGCAAGCTCAAGGCAAGGGAAACAAGAACAAACCCTTGGCTTTGATTTCAAATCACTATATCTTCTCACTCCGAATTCCGATTGCCGCACCATTTGCGGCCACGCATCCGTGATGTCGAGCTCTACAAAGCCCGGTTCATAATTTGGTAAGGAACTTCTATTTTCATTCTCAACCTCACCTTTCCCAAATTTTCAAAAATTATATAAGTGGGTGTTGAGATTTTGGTCTTTTTATGTTATAGGATCCAAATAGTTTAAGAAAAACGTTTAATCTTGCTTTATTGATGCTTGAGTAAGGTGAGAATCCTAGAACTTTAGCTAATTCATTAATTAAGTGTGTTGGATATTGAATTTTTGGTATGTATATGTTATAAAATTTGTTAGGTGTGAGCAATTGAAAATGTTGGAAGCTTAATTGCAAGCTTGGAGTTGAAACTAACTGCTGAATTTTGGTATTGAGGCTTGTAATATTGCCTAGTGGGTTGTCTTGGGTTTTACGAGAAAATCAAACAAGGTATGATTTTGGTTTCTTGTATTTAATATATACTGTCTTGTGAAAATTTAGGTTAGATGACCACAGGATATGAATGAATGCTTAATGAGTATGTTAATTGCTTAGTGCCTTGATAATAATTGTAAACCAAGTTGAGTATTGGTTTGTTGTTTAATGATGGTTGACAAATTGAGAATAATGAATATGTATAGATGATGGATCGTTGATGGTCTTGTTGATATAATTGTGAAGTTATGTATGAGAATTATTTAAATTGAGGTATGATGGATGATGGAAGGGTGTCGAGCTGTGTTGTTGTGAACTTGTGATATTTCATATGTTGGAACTGATTTTGAGTGTAAGAAGATTGATATTGTATGGTGAATTAATGAAAATAGAGGTTTGAATATTTTTGTGTAAATTTAATTTTTGGCCGAATTTTGGCGAGCTATAACTCGGCTTTCGGACCCCCAAATTATTTCAAACTTGTTTCATATAAAAATTGAGTTCGTGAAGTTTATGCCGTTTGAAGAACAGATGAAAAATGTTTTAAAACAAAAAAGTTATGCGCGTCAGAAGTTTGGAGTGCAAAACTGAAAATTCTATAGCATTTAGCATTTTTACCATTCTGCAAAGCTTGTGTACGCGACCACTGCACCCGACGCGACCAACCTCTTCGGGTTGGGCATCTTGCGTACGCGACGCGACCAACCTTTTCGGGTTGGGCATCTCGCGTACGTGTGGCCTACGCGGATGCGTAACCGCTGCTTTCAGCAAAAATGAATTTTGTTTTTTAAAACCTAATTTTCGAACATCTAAACCTGTATTTTCATTCTTTTAGCCCTAGATGCTAATAGTATGCTTAGTAATGAGATGAAACTAGGAAAATGTGGTAACTTGGGGGTGAAGTAAGATTGAAAAATGATGAATTATGTGTGAAAAATATAAAGAAGTGAAGTATATGTAATGCCATGGCTATAATGAATGATTGTACAATGATTATGAATGTTTACTTGGCTTATGCATTCAATTTATCTGAGATGCGAGTTTTCCTGGGTAAAGTACCGTGGCTTGCCACTATGTATTCCAGGTTGAGACTCGATACTCTGTTGACCTTACGACGTAAGGGTGACCGGGCACTTATAAATTTCCGGGAAGGATACTCCCATCGAGAAATTTTATATATGAGAAAAAGCTATGCATAGACTCTTGGGGATGTGCATCGGGGGACAGTCCAGGGTTTAGCAGCCGGACTTGTCGGGTTGGCTTTATAACCAACAGATAAGACTCATCAACCATAAGACAGCCATACATCATATGTATATTGTTTGAATTTCTTGCTTGTGCATTAATTGGAAATGCCTAAGTGTTTTAATATGCTAATTGTCATACTTGCAATCTGTATTACTTGTATTCTACCTGTGTTTGCCATTATTTGCTTGTTTGTCTATGTGATTTCACCGAAGTTGGAGGAACGGAGGAAAGGCGGAGAGATTAAGGGTTTTAGTTAGATTTTAGTTAAGTTTAGAATTCCTTAGAGAACCACCCATTTATGGATTCTGTTTTAGTTCTTTAAGTCTTATAATTTGAGTGTCGGCTTTCTATGATTGCCTCTGGCTTTCCCAAGACCTTAGATCTTATGTATGCAGCACCTCTACCATGCTGAGAACTCTCGGTTCTCATTCCATACGAATATTTTGTGTTTTCAAATGCAAGTCGAGAGGCACGTCGCTAGGCGTCTGGAGCTCTGCAGCAAAGTAGATATCTTGTGACTTTATTTTGGTATATAGTTTATATATTGATTATATGTATAGAACTCTCCTGATAACTGGTTTTACTTTTGTACATCTTAGAGGAGTATGGAGAACTAGGGTGCCTTTTGTACGTCTTTTGTATAACCTGAGTTATGGGTTTGATATATATATATATATATGAGAGCTTCGTAGGATGAGTTAGGAGCTTGTTATTTTGTACTCCTGACTCTCTACTCTTGTTTTCTACAAATATATATGTTATGAACCTTAGCTTTCTTCGTACGCAAGAAGTTCTTATTCTTGAGTGTTGCGCTTTTAATTTTACGATTTTGTTTTACCTATTCTTCATGGCGCCTAGTATACTACATTCTTTCGATTATTATACGTATATACATTTTATTTTAGAGGTCATAATACCACACCACCTTGTTTTACAACTTAAGCGTAAAGCTCTGTGTGGTAGGGTGTTACATTATGGTATTAGAGCAGTTCGTTCTTGTAGAGCCTGAGGGACGAACTGACTATGCTTCTGTGTGTGTGTTAGGATATCTAACTAATATATGTGGAATACACGTTTATGAGCATGCATTTGGGACTTTGAAGCAGTAGATTTGCGATATTGAGACTGATTAACTTGATATCACTTGTTTGATGTGTATAGGAACCAGATGGAGCCTCGTGGATGCGGTCATGGGCGAGGCAGAGGTAGATTAGGCAATGCTAGTCCTGAACCGGTAGGGAACAACCATGTAGACTTTATGGATGCTCTAAAAAACATGGTTGCAATTATGCAGGCGACAGCTGAGGCGCTGGGTAATCAGATGAACAACGGAAACAATGGAAACATATTTGGTGGGTATAGGAACCAGATAGCGCCTCGTGGATGCGGTCGCAGGCAAGGCAGAGGTAGATTAGGCAATGCAAGTCCTAAATTGATAGGGAACAACCCTATGGACTATATGGCTATCCTAGAAAATATGGCTACGGCTATGCAGGCGACAGCCGAGGCATTGGGAAATCAGATGAACAACAAAAATAATGGAAACAACAGTGAGGAAGGTCCTATGACGCTCACCTCTTTTCTGAAGGTGCACCCTCCGACCTTCAAGGGAACCTCAAACCCCACGAAAGCAGATAACTGGATTTAGGCAATGGAATGAGCACTGCAGGCTCAGCAGGTTTCCGAGGAGCAGTGGGTTGAATTCGGGGCTTATCAGTTCCAAAGTGAGGCACAGTACTGGTGGCAGGGAACACGACGTATCTTGCAGCCAGATGGTGCTATGATCCCTTGGGAGGTGTTCCGAACAGAGTTTTATAGGAAGTACTTTCCCAGTTCGGTCAAAAATGTTAAAGAACTTGAATTGCTCCAATTAAAACAAGGCTAGATGACTGTTACTGAGTACACTAATAAGTTTGAAGAATTATGCCGCTTTTCCCGAATATGTCAAGGTGCGCCTGAGGATTTTGTTGAATGGAAGTGTATTAAGTACGAGAGAGGCCTTCGGAGTGATATTCTGAGCTCCGTTGCACCAATGGAGATCAGAGTATTTTAAGAGCTCGTAAATAAAAGCTGGGTGGCTGAGGAGTGTCTGAGGAAGGGAGTAGTAGAGAGAGGGAGTTAAAGGATGCCTTTTCAAGATTATGAGATTGCATGGTGTGCCTTCCACCATTATATCCTACAGAAATCCTCGATTCACATCAAGGTTTTGGGGGGCTTTCTAGCGAGCATTTGGAACTCAGTTGAGTTTAAGAACTGCATATCACCCTCAAACAGATGGTCAGTCGGAGAGGACAATTCAAACACTAGAAGATATGCTGAGGGCTTGTGTTCTGAACCAGCCGGCGAGCTGAGATCGATATATGCCGCTAGTGGAGTTTGCATATAACAACAGCTACCATGCGAGCATCAAAATGGCTCCGTATGAGGCTTTGTATAGAAGGAAGTGTCAATCTCCACTATGCTGGTATGAAGCTAGCGAGAAGAGCTTGTTAGGGCTTGAAATGATAGCAGAAACAACTGAGCAGATAAAAAAAATACGAAGTCAAATGCTTGTCGCTCAGAGCCGTCAAAAGAGTTATGCTGATCAAAGGCGGAAGCCTTTAGAATTTAAAGAAATAGAGCATGTGTTTCTGAATATTACTCCCACAACCGGAATGGGTAGAGCAATCAAAACGAAGAAACTAAATCCCCATTACATTGGACCATTTGAAATTTGGAAAAGGATTGGGTCGGTAGCCTATAGGATTGCCTTACTGCCGCATCTTTCGAACCTGCACAACGTGTTTAACGTATTGCAGCTACAGAAGTATACTCCCGATGCAAGTCATGTTCTGGAACTGGAATTGGTTCAAGTAAGAGAAGATCTGACGTTTCCAATAGTCTCGGTTAGGATTGACGACCCCAACATCAAACGATTGCTCGGAAATGAAGTATCATTGGTGAAAGTTGTTTGGATTCGGGCTAGTATCGAAAAACATACTTGGGAACTCGAATTGGCTATGCGGAACGACTACCCACACATCTTTTTAGGTAACTAAATTTGAATTTTAGGGCAAAATTCTTAATTAGGTGAGTAGGATGTAAACTTCGTAAAATTAGCGAATAATTAATCAATAAATTAATTTTTAATAAAAGAAAATAGAAATATGAATTTGATAGTTTAATAAGATAGAGCTAATTAAAACAAGAATTTTGACACTAATTTTAAAAAATTTAGTCCAAAATTAAATCAAACTGACCAAACCAGATCTAGTATGAAAGAAGTTATAAAAAATAAAAGAGAATTTAAAAATAAAAAAAAAATTCATTTAATTATGATTTGTATTTTTCTCTTCCACTAAAATGTACAAATATTTATACTAAATTACTGCTTTAGTTGCTATAATATTTACATGTATATTTAATCTTAATAATTTTATTATATATTTAATTAAAATAATTTAACTATGCTTTAGTTTCTATAATAATTACATATATATTAAATTTTAATAATTTTATTGTATATTTAATTAAAATAATTTAACTATAATTTAATTTCAGTTGAACTAATGACTCATTAAACCGGTCGGTGACCGATTTGGTTCTTGTACCCTGCTTTCAATAGCCGAATCCTTACGTCAATTTTTTCAATCTTTTACCAGAAATATATATCACAAATGAATGGGATCTCCACCATGCTTCAAAAGTCAAGTAATAATAATCAATTATAATTATTGGATTTTTGCAGAGTCCGTCGTCATCATTGTCCATAGAAGTCTTATTATCACGACAAAAGAACTTCGCCAAAGAATGATGTGAATCTGTATGTTCATCAATCATCATGATTATTTTCTTGTTTTACACATGGCGGAGAAGGGAGAACTGTGCAAGCCCTAAGAACTCTGCTTGTTAACAAAAGATTGCTGCTGCGTAAAACAAATAAATTGTAGCAATTTATTCACATGTGTTTCTTTTTTTTTTTAAATAAGAGTGAGACTCGAATCCACAACTTAATACAAGAGATTATATTATTTAAATTATAGTTCATTAATTTTACATGTATTTTTTGTTTAAAAAATTAATTTATTTTAAATCAATAATTAGTCAAAAAATATTCATATGTAACATTTAAACTAACAATTAATAGAAGAGAAAAAAGGAAATTGACTACTAAATATTAATAAAAAAAAATTAACTCCTAAATTATTTATGAATAATATTAAGTAATCAATATTTTTTAGTTAATATTAGTTAATTTTTTAAAATTATTTTAATTATTTTAAATTTTAGAGAATAATTATATATAACTAACAAATATTATTATTTTTTACTAATAATAATTTACAATTATATTTATAGACATTTTATACATAAAAAATATATAATTTAATTTACATATATATTTATCAAGAGTTTAGTATACATAAATTAATAAAATTTTTTTATTAAAAATAATTTAATATTTATACTAATCAAATAATAATAAAAAATATTAAAAATTATTAACTCTAAAAATTTTATATATAGTGTTGTTCATACCCTAACCCAACACTAGGGCTCAAGTCTAAATAAACTAAAAAGACCCAATTTAATAAAGATTGGCTTTCGCTACCTACGACCTCCTTATAAGAGGTTGGACTCAGCAGACTTCACTCCAAAGAAGTTGGGTTTGAAAAATAGCTGGCAGATAACAATTATTTAAATAAGTAACTATCCCTAAAATCTCTCAACCCGCTTCCCGAATCCATATCTCAACTACTCTAAAATAAAGGGACGATTATCCAACCTGAAAAGTGGAACTACTCCAACGATTCAATCACCACTATGACACCCACCCTATACAAATTAAAGTATAAATTTTTAAAAATTTATTTGTCAATTCACTCAATTTTTTAAAATATTTTTTAAAATGTATCTCACATATAGTGAAAAGTAATGTTAAAAAAAATCAATTTTAAACTCATCCCGCATTGAGCCAGATTTTTTTTTTTAACAAAAAAAGTTAGAGTGATAACTGATAATGATAACGGAAGTCATCAAATGTGATCCTACTGTCTCTTTTATCAAGCAGAAGCTTCTTGGGTTCAGGAGTAATTAGGTCCTTAAAAATTTCATCAGAATCACACAGTTATAGAAAGAGTGCTTTAAGTGTTGTTGATTCAGAAACATAACAAAGAGGATTGAAAATGAAGATTGAAGTATTTAAATTTTGAACTCAATAAAAAAAAATCTCTATCTGTATTCTCAAGACAACGTTCTCTACACGCATCACTTTCTGTCAGGAATGAATTATCTCGAGGAAAGTGTGATCTCTCACCATTAGTTTTATAAATAAAATTAAAAATAAATATAAGAGAAAAAATAATAAAAAATTAAAGAAACACGAGGATTCCACCCGCATGTTTAACACGAGCCAAGGTCACTTAGTTGTACATCACCAAAACCAAAACTAATATAGAAAAGCATTTCTATTCATTTTTAATGTGGTAATTTTTTTATTTTTTGAAAAAACATGAAAAATGAGATTTCTGATTTAAAAGAATAAAAAATACAAATCAAAGATGACAGTTTTTAATTTAAAAAAAATCACAAATCAAAAGGTAATATTTTTAATTTAAAAAAAATGATAATCACAAATCGAAAGATGAAACTTCTGATTTAAAAGAATAAAAAATTAATAAACACCTATGGAAAGGTGAAATTTGTGGACACCCTAATATATTATTTGGATATAAAATGGAAAATGAGTAAAAAGAAAATAGAAAAAGAATAAAATATTATTTTTATCTTCAACATTTTGGGTAAATTCTATTTGTGTCTTTAACGTTTAAATCGTTCTGTTTGTATCCCTAATGTTTGTAAAAGTGATTCAATGTTATCCTGCGGTCAATTACATATCATGAACGCTTTAGTTTGAGTTTTAAAAATCTCTTCTTGAAATTAGAATACAAATGTTTGGGATAGAATCAATGATCCACTCCGAAAAATAGCTCATCAAAAGTTAAAACTAATTCCTACAACATTTATATAATTCACTTTTCTAGGGACATAATTGAATCTAAACATAAATAGTTGGTATAATATTAAAATCGAACACATCCAAGTGAGACATAATTGAGAATGAATACATCAAAGTGAGAATAATTGAAAAATATAATCTGATTTGTTAGTATAATTGATAGTAAGATAACATTGAATCACTTTTATAAACGTTAGGGATACAAATAGGACGATTTAAACGTTAGAGACACATATAAGACTTATCCCAAATATTGGGGACAAAAATGATATTTTACTCTAGACAAAAAATTCTTTTATATATTGTTTGGATAAAAAAATAAATAAAAAAATAAAAATTTTGTTTGAATAAAAAATAGTTATACTAAAATAAAATAACATTAATAATATCCTTCTCTATTATTGGCTAGACACTGTTTTTGATTTTTGAAAGAGAATGAAATGGGAAATTTTTATTTCTTTGTTAAGCAAAGGATAAATCTGTAATTTTATTCTTATGAGCTCCTTTCCCATTCGTTTTCAGCCCACGGTCGAAGAGAAAAGTTTTAAATGGATCCCACATCACTTTTCTCTTTTTCTCTTAATTTTCTATGGATATTTATACAATAAAAAATTTAATTTTTCATCTATTTTGTTTTTTTGTTTTCTTTCTCCTCATATTCCTTTGAACCAATCGGTGTGTAAGTCAGACATCCAATTTCTTACTTCTATGGAATATACACTCTTTTTCCAACGTATAAGCATTTCACATTTTCTCATACAACATTAAAATTAAGGATAATATTAAATAACCAATAATTTTTTTAACAATATAAATAAGCACTAATCAAATCAAAACATATTATATTTTTAAATTATCTATCTAAATTTTAATTTTAGAATAATCATCTATACACTTAGTAAAATGAACATCTGATATATCTATTATTCATATTGTTTAATATTTTTATTGTCTATTTATATTTTTTCTAAAATTAATGTGTGTCCAATTCAAGACTTATTAATTACTCTACCAAAATGATCTACCACATTAAATCAAACTTGTTTCCAATTGCGCTTGTCTAATTTGGATGTATATGAAAGTGAATTATTATCCAAAACCAACTCAACCACCTAAACTCCAAGTCAAGAAAACCAGCTAGCCTCTCTTCTCTATATATATTTTGTTTGCAACCAATTTGGAATAACATTATCAAACACAAAACATGGGTGGTACCACAAATGACACAGATTATATAAAGCACTTTATTTTGGTACATGGGGCTTGCCATGGTGCTTGGTGTTGGTACAAGATCAAGCCACTTCTAGAATCTTCAGGCCACAAGGTCACAGTTCTTGACCTTGCTGCTTCTGGCATCAACTTGAAGAAGCTCCAAGATGTTGAGACTCTTTCCGAGTACTCTGAGCCTTTGTTGGAAGTTATGGAGTCACTTCCCCCAAATGAAAAGGTGGTTCTTGTGGGACATAGTCTTGGAGGGCTCAATATTGCTCTTGCCATGGAAAAATTCCCCACAAAGGTTCAACTTGGTGTTTTCTTGACAGCTTTTGTGCCGGACACTCAACACAAACCATCATATGTCCTGGAAAAGGTACATGCTTCTTGAAAATTAGAGAGAAGCAAAACTTTTTTTTTTTATTATTGAGTTTACAATTTCGACTAAAAAAAAGAGAAAGTCTAAGGAACCAGTAACTTTTGTGTCTTGTGGTCAGCACTTAACCATCAAAAGAAAAGTGAGTAATTTTTCACCATTGAATATAATCTCAAACCATTAAAGATAGTATTGAAAGTTACTGACCCCTAACACTCCTCTAAAAAAAATTGTACAAAAACTGATCTTTAATTAATTAAAATCTTCTTTGACATTACCGTCAACAATAAATAATCAATCAAGCCAAAATCATTCTATGTCTTGGAAAAGGTACATGCTTCTTGAAATTTAGAGAAGTAAAACTTTTTTTAACCTTTATTTTTTTATGAATGAAAAAATAAAAAAATGAAACAAAAAAATAAAACTAATTCTTAAGAACCAAAATTATTCATTATAGCCGAAACTACAGAACTATCAAGGCATAGCTACTAAACGCGACTTCTTTTTAATTATATTTTTTATTTTTCAAAAATTATCCACAATCTTTATAAATATGACAAAAAATATTAAAAAATATTAATATTACAAATAAGAATTGAGAATATATAATTTTAAAAAAGATAAAGAATATGATTAAAAAAATATTGTTATCATATCGTATAGCCATTTTGAGAGATTGTCGTGATAATTTGAACATTTAATGTAAGGTATCTATTTAAATAAAAATATTAAAATTGTTTTTTTATGAAATTTTGTATTTAAAAGTGTGATTTGTTTATATAGTCACACTTTTAAAAAAAATATTTTTATAATATTAAAATCAAATTTTATAATTTATTATTTAATAATAAAAAAATATTTTTATATAAAGATAATTATAAAATTTTTTATGATAGCATCTACTTTAATATAACATGATCCTTAATTTTTATAATAATGTTGGATGAATATTTTTTATAATTATTATGTAATTAAAGTTTAAAAGGTTTTCATATTTACCTTATAGCGATATATTGCTAGGTCAATAACACTAACTATAAAAAGCTCTAGTACTCTGTTATATATTAATTGTATTTAAAAAATTGTTTACATAACATTATTGTGGTTGTACATTTAATTATAATAAAGAGCTTAAATAATATCAAAAGAAAACTACGAACTTATTTGGCTGTATAAGCATCACATCATATAGATTACACGTGATTTGATTTTACGCACATTTCTTCACAATTTTGTCCTATATATACAATTTTTTTTAAGTAATGTTTTAATTCTTAGTCATGGGATTGAATTTTAATTTTTAGTTAAAATTAAAATTATTTATATAAAAATATTTTTTATATTTTTTATTAT
>NC_029772.3:567199-567869 GCF_000817695.3 Arachis duranensis
TATAAATTTTATTTAATTTATTTTTTATTGTAAGTTTTAATTTTTTTAAAAATTATTTATTTTATATCTTTTAAATTAAATATTAATTTTTATTTTTTTTAATAAATAAATACTATTTTTTAGAGATTATAGTATTTACCAAAATAATATTTTATTTTTTTATACATAATTTCTGGTCCTATACATCTGATAAAGTACAGATGACGTTAAAAATTCTGTTCTAAACAGTACTGTGAGAGGACACCAGCGTCTGAATGGTTGGACACGGCATTCTCACAGTGTGGAAATAAAACGTCAATGTTGTTTGGGCCCAACTTCATATCCACCAAGCTCTACCAACACTGCTCCACTGAGGTAAATGTCACCAAACAACTAAAAATTATTACTGCACTCCAAATTTTATATATTTTTTGTCATTAAAGTATCTTATCTTTAACCATGCATTTATACGGGTAATTATAATAATTTTATAATAAATAAAATATTTAATATTAGTATTGTAAATTTAAAAAAGTAATTAAAATTGATTAAATATCATTGCTAAATAAGCAATTTTGTTTTGAGATATTTATTAGTTGTATACTTAAATGCAAGTTTGTTTAACCTAAACTAATTTGGCGATAATTAGTGGAAATATGAGTGGAAATAGGAAAAATTAAGCCACACTAAT
>NC_029772.3:567998-575991 GCF_000817695.3 Arachis duranensis
ATATATATATAAAATTATTCATATACTTTATATCACATCATTTTTTCTTAAAAAATATTATCTATAAATTAAAAAATTATTTATTAAATTAATTATTATATATTTATGTATAAATATATGTATTATTTAATTTATTTTTAATATATTTTAAAAATATTTTTTTATAAATGACTAATTTACATGTAACAAAATTGTTTTCTCCATAAAATGTGTGTGTAAGTGCAATAATTGTATAAATGTCCAAACATGTTGTTTATATGGCATAAATAATGCCATAATGGTATAAAAGTAAAACTATAAAAGGGAATTGTGATCTCTGTTGCTTGCTTTATTACAACCAGCTTTTTATGAGTTTGTCTGGATTTACCAATAATATCTCGTATGTCGACAAATGACTAGATTTCCTCCTTTACAAGAGCAATTTTCCAATAGACTATTCTTTGATATCATTTTTGACATTTACAGATTTAAAATTAAAATTTATATTAGATATAATATTTGAAATAAAATTGATATTAATAAAAAAAGACCGTATCACTCTAAAAAGAGACTAATCAAATATTGTCATTATACAATTCATTACATTAAATAACTCAAAACTACATAAAATTTACATTGAATTAAGATCAAATATTAAAGTGACAGATTTTATATTAAATTTTAAATTAATTTTTATGATATATAGTTCTATAAATATTTATGTAATATTTTGTAAAAACCAAAATAAAATTGAACTAAAATTAAATATTAAAAATATTCTAAACTTCAAAACCGTAATAATAGGAAGGCCAATTTTTATTTGATATTTAATGTTTACTAACTTATTTTTTATAATAAATTTCAAATATTTAAAATTTATTATAGGATCTTGAATTGATAAAGTGTATAATAAGGCCATCGTCCCTATTCATAGAAGACTTATCACAAGAAAAGAACTTCTCTAAAGAGGGATATGGATCTGTTTCTCGTGCTTTTGTTGTTTGCACTGAGGACGTTGCGATTCCATTGGAATATCAGCGATGGATGATCCAAAACGCTAGGATTAATGACGTCATGGAGATCAACGGCGCAGATCATATGGTTATGCTTTGCAAGCCCCAAGAACTTAGTGACTGTCTCCAACAGATTGCTGCTAAATACAAATAGTTTGAGAGAATTTTCAATTTGGTTGTTAAGATTTTCAAACTTTTTCCTTGCTTGCTGTTTTATTTTTAGGACATTGCTATATGGTACTATAGTGAAGTGTCTATTACATGGTTTTGTGGTAAAGTATCATGTGATGGTATCAGTATTGATCTCTCAGACTAATTAAAAAATATTTCTAATTAGAGGTGATTATGTGATAATTAAAGGTAATGGTATTGCCACTAATTCATGTTGATATTTTTAAAGATTTGGAAGAACACCTCTATAGAGATTGTGTTCCTTCACGTTTTGCTACTCTAGAAAATCAACAGAATGACATGAAATCTACTTGTTATAAACAATGGTTGCAGGATGATTTTAAGGAAAAGTCTAGAAAATCAGCAATTTTATTAAATTCTGATTAGTACGTAGTTAGTAAAATAAAAGTAAGTAATTCTCTATTATTGAATGAAATTTTATACCATTTAAAATATTATTGATGGCTACTTGATAGCTACAAATCACAAAAATTGCTGTCCTAACACCTCTCTTATTTTAATCTACAATCATGAATTTTGACATCAATTGATATAATCTTTAAAAACAAGATGGTAGGAAGCTCATTCAATCATGAAATTCGGAACAAAATTTAAGATTACTTTTTTCAATTTACTAAATATAGTGTCAAGTAACTCAAATCAAGATCATCAAGAAGCATAGGTTATCAGCTTCAGATCATGTCTCTAGAATAAAAAAAATCACAAATTCTTTGGTAGCATTAGGCTCTCCTTAAAAGATTAAATAAAGACCATCAAAATAATTTTAATACGTGGGTGGTTTGATAATTTTTTATGGTCAAAATATTTACTTTCTAATTAAATATATAACATATTATTTAATATTTTTTATCCTATATATTAACCCCCAAATATTCTCTTGAAGCTCCGCCATTGCCTACATCCTTGGAGTCATCAGGCCAACATAGTTTTTTTTTTTGACAGAAAAAGTTTGTTTCATGGTAAAATATATAGTATAGCCAAAATCTGAATATGATATGAGGCCACTTCTATCCACACTTAATAAGAATTAGTAAAGGTCATTTGTGCAGGTCCATGTACTATCATATTTCTTTCACTTTTTGCATCATTAAAATTAATTATTCTAAATTTTTTTAACAAGGATAATGTATCAGTGATGAAAGAGTTAAAGCAAGTTCCATTGACTTTACCTTATTTCAAAGCGTTCACAATTTTTAGATTATCGCACTCTAAAATAACATCTTTGAAGCAATAATCTATTGCAAAATTCACTCTTAAATATGCAGCCAATGCTTCTGCTTCATGGGCTTGTACGCTGAAAAAGATGAGCCATATTGCTGCAGTTAAGACAAGGTCTAAAAAATCTCTCACCACCATTCCAATTCTTTTTTTATCACTTTTTCTAACTACTGTGTCAACATTTATTTTAAATAGGGAATTTGGTGGGACATTTCATTTGCTTCTTGATTTAGCCAGCAAGTTTGAGTGTGATCTTATCTTCTTTTCTTCAATTAACTGTGCTTTCCAAAAAAAATTTCAATTATTCCATGCCTTTCTGATTTCTTTGTCAACCTGTGACTCAATTCCTTCAAAAACTAATAGATTTCTGGCTCTCCATAGCTGATTCATGAGGAAGCTAAAGAGGAATTTCTCCTTCTCCTGGAGCTTTTGTATCATCTCAATTACTTAGAGTAATACCCCAAATAAGTCCCCAAGAAATTTACCATCCGACAGTTTTGTCCCCCACAAAATTTAACTAAGTTTTCGACCCTGAGGTTCTCAGATATTCACCAGATACGTCCCCAAAATCGTTTTATCCGGTTAAAGTGGTGACGTGTCAGGTTAACTGCGACATGTCACCTCTAGGACATTTTGGTCCCCATCCACGCTGGACAAAACGACGTCGTATTGAAACCAGGGGCAAAACGACATCGTTTCGGGGAAGACAAATTCGTCCCCACTTAGACAGAAAATGCAAACGGCGTCGTTTTCATGTGGGGGACCTATTTGCCTTATAATATGGTATCTTAGGGGACCTATTTGACCTATAATTCGTGATGTTAAAAGAAGTTATATTTACTTCAACGCAAACCTTAAAAACACATTAACATTGGTCTGTTCATTTATCAAAATGGTAACATAAACCTGAGAACCCAAACATATTAACCACATAAATATTTGGCTTCAATAACACACAAACCAAATCAAGTCAAAAGAAGGTTTATTTTTTTCAACATAAACTAAACGAAACCATTCTAAACAACATAAAGTCTTCTTCCTCCAACATAATAAAAGGTGGTAATATAACTAAGACAACAACTTTCACACTAATTCTTAGAAGCATATTTTTTGAAAAACTAGTTCAACCCTGGTGTTGGAATGAATTTGAACAACTTAAATATTGTGCCACTGGTTGCAGCTGATATTGTCTCAGCACTAACACTCTCTAAATTTTTGGCCCTAATTACTGTCTCCTTGAACGTCTAAAAGAAAGCTGAGTTTGGAATAAACAGTATCATTATCACCATGTTTCACACAGAATTCAACTGCTTACATTAAGCCACTTACAAGGGGCATACCTTTGGATTGCTTGAGACATTTTTTGTCGCATCTGAGGGATAATTTTCAACTTGAGTATATTTAGAGGAAGGATCAGGCACTTGCATGCTATTAGGTCTAAATACATCGGCCTATGTTTCCAATATTAACAAACAGGGGACAATGAAAGTACTTGAATGTAACCTTTCATCTGTGCAAAAGTAACTGGATTTCCTCCTCTTTTTTATTGCTGGCTTAGCACTTGGTTGAAATCTCCAAATACCATCTATGACCTGTTGTTGACTTGGCCCAGTGTCCTGAGAAACTCCCAACTTGTATGTTTATTTTGGTTTTTCGGACAGCCATAAAAATCTGTCGCTCTCCACCACTTATCTATTCCCTTGATCTTGACTTTTATGTCTATATGAATTGGAGACATGGACATTATATTGAGCTCTAAAGAATTGTCCCATAGACAAGCCAACCCTCTTCCTCTTTGCCTTTTCTCTCTGTGACAATTGACTCCCACAATGTTTTGCAGTTCTTCTTTATGTCTCATTCTTATAATCTCCTCCACCTTCTTCCTTGTCTCTATTAAAAAGACAAGGTTGGAAACTTTCTGTTTTAAGATCTTGTGCAAAGTTTTCATTGTCTATGGATTTTCAAGTCCACGGCAATTCCAGCTTAGTATCTTCATGGCGCTCGGCAGGACTGCCCAGCAGCCTCCACCGTTGTGCTCTCAATTTTCATCGCCATCTTCTTTGTTTGTTGCTCTGCTCCCTTCCTTTCTCCTCCCCACTTCCACCATTTTTGCTCTTCAGGTTCATTTCATCCTATTCTATTTTATTTTTTGTTATTTTTTCTTTTTTCTCCTAGCTGCTGATTTGTTCTGTGTCATAGAATATGCGTGTTATTTCTATATCATTTTTTTTTGATTTTTAGCTCTTTTACTTCTTCTCCTTTTCTATTGTTGACTTTTTTTTCCTCTTTTTTTTTTGTTGTCTTTTCATTTTCCTTCGTTCCCCTTTTTGTTTCTGATTCTTCTCGTATTTGCTTGACTAAAAATTCTTTTTGCTTTATCCCTTTTTTGTCAACACATCCCAGATCCACTCTCAGATGGGTGGCTGCTTGGACTGTTGTCGTAGGGAGTTGGCCAGAAACTTCTCTAATATCATGACCACTTGGGTCTGACATTGTCAGGTTAGCCAACTTGTCCATAAGTTTTTCAGTAATTTTTTTTTCAGTTTTCTGTTTTCCTTCATCGTTCTTTGGTGCTATCTCTCTTTTCTGGTTTTTTTGCTCCACTTTTTTTCCTACCTTATATGCCTTCTGCCATGGTCCCATCCTCATGTTACTATCCTGGTCTTCCTCCACATCTTTTGTTGCTGTCTCGCACGCACTTTTTTCATGACCCATTCTCTCGCAATAATAGCAACATGTTGGTAGTTGTTCATACTTGAAGTAAACCCAGGTAAATTCGTCTTCTTTACTCCATACATGTATCCTCTTTCTAAATTGTGTCTCTACCTTCATTTTGATAGTAGCTTTAACAAATCTCTCCTGGTCTCGTCCTAACTTGTATATGGCACACTCTTTTATATCTCCCATAAAAATCGCTATTTTTTTCCTAACTTTGGAATCTTACAGTGTTCAGACAATCTCTAGATCTATATTTTAATATCAACCTTGTCTAATTTTTTCTCTATTTTTTCTTCTTTCCTTTTTTATCTCTTCACTAGCAGTTAGACATTTTTAAACACCCATGAATTTTCTTTTGAAACCCTCTCAAGATTTATCTCCTTTTAAAAAAGAACTGGTAGAATTTAGGTCTTACCTGTGTTACTCTGTATTCTTCAGGATTTCTTTAAATATTAGCCATAATATTTTAGATTCATGCTACATTAATGTATTTATTGGTATTGAGTTTTTTTTCTTATCGTCCTTCGTTCCTTTAAAAATGTCTTCATCATTATATATTATCAGTGCTTTTTCTTTTTTCACTGTTTTATTAGTGTTTTGATAATTTTATTCTTTTTCCTCACCTGCCATGTGTTGTTTTAGGATCGAAGTCGAGTTACCCTTCTCAATTGTTGTTTTAGAGTGGTTCATAATTAAAGACGAAGACTTTCACAAAAACAAAATAGATATTTAGTACTACATTTCTTAAATTTTAAGAGAGTAAATTTTGAGATTAAAAAGAGAAAAAAAAATCCTATTCTTTTCTTTATTACCGTATCAAGCCAACATAGTTTTTACTATATATTATGCTAATAATAATTGTATATATTGATTAAGAGATCTGATTATTTATTTTTAGTCTTATATATACTTTATATAATGAGAATATAAGAAAGGTTGGTGTTCATCACCTGTTTTATTCTTCTTATATTCATTTACATATAATTCATAAAGTATAATTTGTTATTTTTAAGATTTGAATCCAAAATCTTTTAGTTACATTATAAATTACTTATATTTTAATTAATTCAAGTTTTAGTTTTTTATACATTTTTTTGAAACAAAAATTCAATACAATAAAGTGGATCATTTAAAAAATGTCTAGAGTTACAATACAAACATTAAACAAAAAACTGTAATTATTTTTAATATTGCCATCAACAACTAGACAGAATAAAGTTAACCCACTCTTTATAATTCTTAATCGACTTGGTAATAACTTCCGCAACGCCAATTTTTTTTATACACATTTAATATATAAAAGAGTGAATTAATTGTCACAATATATTACTATATACAACAGAAACAAAAAAGGGAGTTGATATAAATTCTTTTCTAAAATACCCTTCATTAATATATAATCTATAAAAAAATATTGTTAATTCCAAAAAATAAACTCATGACTTTTTAATTTTAGCTTAAGTTATTATTTTGATTAATATCTAAATTATTATTATTATTATTATTATTATCTACATTTAATTTATAAAAATGGATTAAATACACTTGTTCAAATAATTTATTTATTTTTTCATTTAAATTTTTATTTATTATACTTTTTTATATTTATTTAATTAATATCATATCAAACGGTTTAATCAATAATTAATCTATTAAACCAGTAATTTAATGACTCAATTAGATTGATTATTGATTCAGTTGTGATAACTATAGTTTGAACATACATAAAGAATAATAAAAACTTAATTTTGTTATACCTTTAACACATTTATTTAAACGGTTACTTTCCAGTATATTTACAAATTATCATAATTTAAATAATATTTATATTTTGACAAAAGGCACGGTGAGCTAAAATTATTTACAAGAATATTAAATAAAGACAAATTTGATGAAAACTTAATTTCTGGCGTTTATCAGATGCATTTACGTATCTTCCAGGCAATACGAAACACAGCACTCACATATTGCTTCTAAAAAAAAATTATCTATCCCGTTAAATCAAACTTGTTCCAATCGCGCTTGTCCAATTTGGATGCATGTAAAAGAGAAGTTGCCAATTCTTATTTGAATCCAAAAAAATTTTTATTTAGTATTAATTTAGTTTCACAGTGAGGTCAAACTTAAATAATTAACAGAATATCCTATATAACAACTCTACAAACACAAAATCAATAATCTAGAAAACTTTACTCCATTTTTACTTGACAAGTGTCAACAAGTAGGAATCCAAAACCAACTCATCAACCACAAGTACAAGTCAAGAAGTGCAGCTAACCTTCGTCTATATATTTTGTTTGAAACCAATTTGGAATAACAAAATCAACAAATCATCAAACATAAAGATGAGTACAAACTCCACCGATTCAATAAAGCACTTTATTTTGGTACATGGGGCTTGCCATGGTGCTTGGTGTTGGTACAAGATCAAGCCACTTCTAGAAGCTTCAGGCCACAAGGTCACAGTTGTTGACCTTGCTGCTTCTGGAACCAACTTGAAGAAGATCGAAGATGTTGAGACTTTTTCTCAGTACTCTGAGCCATTGTTGGAGGTTATGGAGTCACTTCCCCCAAAAGAAAAGGTGGTTCTTGTGGGTCACAGTCTTGGAGGGCTCAACATTGCACTTGCTATGGAAAAATTCCCCACAAAGGTGCAAGTTGGTGTTTTCTTAACAGCTTTTGTGCCGGACACTCAACACAAACCATCCTATGTTATTGAAAAGGTAGATGCTTCTTGAAACGAAGAGAAAAGACGAAAAGTATAACTTTTTTTTTAACTTTCTATTTTTTTAAACACTTTGATTTATATTAAAATTAGCTATTATATTAAAATTAGTTATAAAATTATTAATATAAAATATATATCTATTATA
>NC_029772.3:576624-577223 GCF_000817695.3 Arachis duranensis
GATAATTGATAAATAGAATCAAGATTTAATTATTTTAAAAAAAATAATTTTAAGTTAATTTGATAATTAACTATATAAATTTTTTATACTAATATCTAATTATATTTTTATATATATAAAGAGAAAAAATATTTTTTTTAAATAACAAGAATGAAAATTAATTATTTTTATTTGTCTAACAGATTTAACGTCTAATCAAATATAAAAGTATACATATTAAATTCTTTCAAGTTTTAGATAATTAATGTTAAAATTAATTACTAATAAAAATTAATTAAACTCTTTTACATAAAAATAATAACTAAAAATTTATTATTTAATTTTTTTAGCTACAGAGACCCTGACCTTCTTAACTGACAGAAATCTTTACGACTTTTTTTATAAAGTAGTTTGATTTATAAATTTTTTTAATATAATTTATAATTTATAATGTCAAGATAAAACTGATGTAATTTTAAAAAAATTATATTTTTGTAATATTATTATGAACAAAATACAGTAAATATTAATTAAAATGTAAAATATATATTAAAAATAAATTAAATTATATATATTTAATAAATAAATATATGATAGTTGATTTGATAGTTAATTTTTAA
>NC_029772.3:577955-579424 GCF_000817695.3 Arachis duranensis
ACAATATTCAATCAATTAAATAATAATAATAATAATAATAATAATAATAATAATAATAATAATAATGGATTTTTGCAGGATTTTGAATTGATCAAATGTTTGATAAGGCCATCATCATTGTTCATAGAAGACTTATCACAAGAAAAGAACTTCTCTAAAGAGGGATATGGATCTATTTCTCGTGCTTTTGTTGTTTGCACTGAGGACCTTACGATTTCATTGGAGTATCAGCAATTGATGATCCAAAACTCTGGGATTAATGACGTCATGGAGATCAATGGCGCAGATCACATGGCTATGCTTTGCAAGCCCCAAGAACTTAGTGATTGTCTCCAACAGATTGCTGCTAAATACAAATAATTTGAGAGAATTTTCAATTTGGCTGTTAAGATTTTGTGTTGGACAAATTTGTTCTTAAGTTGTTTTTTCTTTTCACATGATTTGCATAGTTAAAAACTTTAAGTGAAATAAAAAAAATAGTTAAATATTATACAGCATAGAACAATGTATAGTTCTTTATTATCGTTGAATTGAAAATCAAAATGGTCCTTGTCACATGTCTGAATAGACTATGCGAAAAATTTCCTAGTGCATTCCATATCTTAAACAAATGTTAAATAACACATTAATAAAATCATTAAATTGTATTATTTATATATATTTGTTAATATTTAGATTTGTATTTAGTGCATTCCATATTTAGATTTGTTGTCTAAAATATTTTATGATCATGTACGAATGGGCATATCATTGGTAAGTCTTTGATAACATGAAAGTTTGACTATGTTGCTTATATTGTTACGATATTTTTAATTCAATTTAAGCTATATTTCTGCTTAGTTTATTACTTATTACTTTTCACATTATATTATGTACATGTATTATTTTAGTTGATGAGTTGATTTTGTGATACATAGAATGAGTTGACTTTATTTTGTGACACATAAAATGAATCATGTCGGTACTAGATACCTAGCTACTACTATGATCTAGTTTATTCAATTTGATTTAGGATGATGATTGGATTATTTCAATGTAAAGTGAACTTTTATAATTACTCGATACTCAATCATTACATAGATTAAGAAATTGTAAGATTATTAGTCAAGTCAATATATATGGTGGCTATTATTACTCAATAAAAATAGAAATAGCGAGACATTTTTTAAATATTAAAAATCCCTTCTTTCTCCCATAAGGGGAAAAAGAAAAAAGTGGAGATACTCTCATAGCATTTGCTTTTATACAAATGACCTTGAAATCTATATATTACACAAATGACCAAAAAGTAGCTCTAATTGAAAGCAATTCAGATTCTTGAGTTGCAAGAAAGAAAAATGAAAGAAAAAAGAAAAGAGTTGATGAATACCAAGAAAGTAATTGATGAGGCTAGAGAGAAATCTGAAAAATGCTTCAATATTGATTTTTGAAAATGGAATACAAGTCTTCTCATTAATATACTTACTCTC
>NC_029772.3:579501-580916 GCF_000817695.3 Arachis duranensis
AACTAACTAAATTAGCTTATAACAACCGAAATTGCTTCTAACAGAATCATAACTATACTGTATCAAATTTTGTCTCCTTTATTACAATACTATATATTTGCTTTGTCAATATGCCAGTTACTTGCTCATTTTTAGGGATATACACCACTTATAGTAAATTCTTATTTAGTTTGTCTCTCACAAATTCAATAACCAGTTGAAAATATTTTGTTTTATTTTGAGGAACTGAATTTACTGTTAATATTATAGCGCTTAAATTGTTATAAAAAATCATAAGAGATGTCATGAGTTCCATTTTCAGCAAGTCCTTAATACAGATGATATCAGCTTCACATGAGGTAAGATTTTAAAATTCGAGTTAAATACTTTTTTTGTCCCTAACGTCTTGGGTTAAAATCAAAATCGTCCACGACGTCTTTTTTTATTTAAAATGATCCTAAACGTTAAATTTAGTATTAAAATCGTCCTTTTAAACATAATTTTTTAAATGGCATAAATATCTCTTCTCTGTTATTACTACCATCATCCCACCCCACCCCTTACCCCACCCCATCCCCACCTAAAACAGAAAAACAAAAAGTGAGAGAAAACAAAAGACACAGGGAACAAAAGAAGAGAGAAACAGAGAGGGAGAAAAATGAAAAAGAAAGGAAAAAGAGGGAGGTGACGATGGGGAAGAGTGCGGCCACTGCCGTCGCGTCGTGACGGTAGAGAAAGACAAGACGAGGAGATAAGAGAGAGAACGAGAAAAGAAAGACACAGAGAGGGAGAAGAAAGAAAAGGAAAGGGAGAAGAGGTAGGTGACGGCGAAAAAGAGTGTGGCGGCCGCCGTCACATCGTGAAAGAGATATGACAGTGGAAAAAAGTGCCACCATCGCATCATGATTAAGGTGGGAGCTGTTCTGTCGTCATCGAGCTCCATCACCATCGTTGACCTTCTAGTGGTGAGGGGATTTGCTCTTTTTTCTCTCTCGATCTGTTCCGTCTAAAGATTATCCGGGCAGGTTCGTTGATAGAATTCTGGGGCTCGGGGGGACTAGCCCTAAAAAAGAAAAAACCTAAATCACTTTGAACTTGTTTGAAAACTATTTGAATTTGAGAAAAAAATTTCTATTTTTCTTAAGAATAGAATTCATTTTTCTTTAAAATTTAATTTCATGGTTTGAAACATAGTTGTAAGAATTGGACTGCATTGGCCAGTCGGACTGAAAAACCGATGAACCGAATATAATACCGGTCTGATTGAACCATTTGACCGTGAAAACAAAGAATCAATAAACACCGGTTTGGAGTGGCCGGTTCGATTTAAAAAAAAAACCGCTCCAAAAACAGTGTCGTTTTAATGTTTTTTTTAAAAAGAAATCCCTAACCAAACTAGCCTAACCTTCGAAGACGTGAATGGTGAAGAACCCTCC
>NC_029772.3:580966-592885 GCF_000817695.3 Arachis duranensis
TCTCTCGTCGTCGTCGTCTCTGTGGCTCGTATCTGCTCTTTTTCTCTTTTCTCTGTCGCATTCTGCAACTAAGTGCATCAGGTATGTTTTTTTATTTATTTTTTTAGTTATTCAGCTATTGAGTTATAATTTGATGGAATGAGTAATTGATTAATGATTAATGATGTTGCTTGTATTAACAACCACCCTGGCCGTGTAACTCACGGAAGATGCCAATCAATTCCTCCAAATCTAACTGTTTTTTGTCATTGCACTTTCTTGTGTCCTGTTATAGCCAGAAAGTTTTTTTTTGAAAGAAAGAGCTCAACACTCAAAGTGGAGCATACAAGGACAGAGGTAAAATAAAAGATTAACTAACTCTTATGTCATCTCTGGCATAGCCATCAACAATATGTGTTAGTTACCACACCATTCCGTAGCACAAAGAAACGATTGTGTCGCACACTCTACAACGCCTGCTGTCTTGTTCTGGCAGTTACATCATTTTTCCATAGCCAAACGTTCCATATAACTGAAAAGAACCCAACTAACCAGTACTTGCAGACCTCCTATCTCATAGGCATGGATCTCCAACTCTCAAAGTGATCTTTCAAGGTGCCGGGGGCTGTCCACACCTGACCAAATTCCGTGATCCATACACACCACACCTGCTAAAAAAACTCACAAGCAACCAACAGGTGATGAACACTTTCAACTGCTTTCTTACACAACACGCACAAATTATCATGTGGTCACAAAATACCCAACCTACTAAGCCAGTCCTTTGTGTTGACCCGGCCAATCAGAGCAAACCAAGTGAACAACTCAACTCTAGGTGGAACTAATCCTCTCCAAATTTCTTTTGTGAATCTGTAACTCATAATCTCCTCATCCAGAGTCACTTCCTGCAAAACCTGCACAAATGAGTTAGTCGTATAAACACCTTCCTTTTCAAATTTTCACACCACTCTATCTTGCACTTCTGCTATCAGTCTAACAGATTGCAAGGCATGCAGCAACTGATCTAAAGTTTCTGATTCCCACTGGCGGAGCTTTCGCCTCCACTGAAAATGCCATACCCACCCTATCCCATCTCAAAACCCACAATCCCCAATTGGTGATCCTTTTTGGTTTGAAATCAAGAAGAGTTTCGGATAAGAGTCTTTCATCTTTCCTATTTGGAGCCATGTATCCTCCCAAAATCTGGTAGTCCTGCCATCCCCTACCTCAATAGTGAGGCCATTAATCATCTTCTGCCTTACTTGTTGCTCATTTATTTGTAGTTGATATATGTCTCTCCATGGACCCTCTCTCACTGGTAAAGTCTGAGTAGATAACAACTGATTTGGGTTCAATGTATTGCAAAAACACACAATTTTCTTTCACAGTGGACAATCCTCTTTTGAGAAACGCCACCACCATTTAAACAGTAAAGCAGTATTACGAATCACTACATCACCCACTCCTAACCCTCCTAATTTCTTTGGTATCTGGATCATCTCCCACTTTACAAAAGCTGTGCCAGGTTGTCCGTCATCTTTCTCCCAAAAGAATCTCCTCTGCAGAGAAATAATTCTTCAAGCAAAGGTTGATCATCCATTAACAACCTATTAGATGATGAAATTAGCTACATTAATAAAGTTTTCTTGTAGCAATAACATGTTCAATGTCTTAGCTACCTCGATTCTCTGCAAAAATACATATAATGTAAGACAAGGTCTTCATCTAAATTAGTAAAACCATGATACGATTTCTCAACAATAATATATTAAAACAGAGATCTTCACCCATGAAGATGCCACCTATCCAATTCTGCATCAATATGAATTCATAAGTGTTTCTTCAAAGCATGAGCATGAACTCTGATGTGAAAAAGCAAGATTTCTCGCTGATTTTCAGAACATATATCAAAATAGGATTTAGTAAACAAGTGTAGCCAAAATTAAATGCCTCAAAAGTTCAAAAATGATACTGTTTATTAGCATTATTGATGAACTTAAATCAAAACAATCCAATGCCTATAATGAATTTGAATAGTTATGGCATGTGGAAGAATCATTGATAATGTATAAGTATGCAAAATGTATAAAGAAGATCTGTATTTTAAATTTTAATTTTAAATTTTTTATTATATTATATTTTTTATTTACATAAGATCAGTTTTGTCGGTTTAATTAGTAATTTATTGATTGACTTAGTAAATTAATGAATCAGTAATTTGTTCGGTTTGATAATTGGTTCAGTTTTAACTTTTAACAGTTATAGTTTGAATTTTAAAATAATTTTATTATATTAATAGAATGAAATTTAATTTTTTAGTTTGGAACAATTTTTATATAATTTTTTAAATATTTGACGTATTAAATTTATCTGGTGTGAAAATTATTTTTAAATAAAAAATAAAAATTGAAATTCTAAAAAAAATTCAAGTTATTTTTTTTATTTGTTCCAAAACAAAGAAATTTTTTTTTAGATAATTCTAATTCGGTTTCCAAGCAAGCTCTCATTCACAGCGCCTCCGTTCTCGATTCTCCATTTTCATCGCTCATCACTAATCACTCATCACTTTTTTCTTCTCCCACACACTCAAAATCTCACGCAATGTCCACCATTCACAACGCCTCAAGCTCCTGCTCCGCCGTCCGCGATTAACTGCGCCTGGAGCTCCGCCGTCCGCGATTAACTGCGACTGGAGCTCCGCCGTTAACGATTCACTGCGCCTCAAGCTCAGTCGTCTCTCCGTCTCGAGCATCGCCGCCTTCGTCTGGACAGCGTCGTGGCCGACCAGCCGTGTCTTCTCCGGGCTCTGTGGTTTCGCTGTCCTCTTCTCCAGCCGTCCCCTTCGTGTACCATTTTCTGCTTCTATATTCTTTGTTTTTTCTTGTTGTCCCTGTAAGCTCTGATATCACTGTTGAAATTTCTTTCTTGAGGCGGTTATTAATTTATATTTTTTTGTCCTTTGTTTAATTTAATTTCAGTGTCTTTAGAAGTTAAAAGCAGAAAATTTTGAAAGGTCAACAATGTTATGAATGACTATGTAATGTTTTAATTGAGACTATGTTATGTTCTATGTCATTGGATTTATGATTTTATTGAGGCTTTTTACGTTAGATTTATGTTCTCATTGAGGCTTATGTTATTGTTGATGGATGGAATTGTTATGTATGCTGGATAGTTGATGAGATTGTATAAATTTATGTTTTCCTTCATGAGGTGCAGTATTGGAAGATTGGAAGACTTTGTTTGCATGTGCTTATAAATTTCTTACTTAAACATATTCAGTAGCATTATATTATATATTACAGATAACATTCCTCTGCTGCGTTGTGATGTAGTTATTGCCATTTAGGCTGTGCTTGCTATTTTTTTTTTCGTTTCTTTTTCTTTCTTTTTGTTTTCAGACACCAAAATAATATATTACAACATATTCAGATTGATTTAGTTTCCCATACTTAAAAGTCACACTCATTTTATTTTTTTGTTAATTCGATCACCATAACAAATTAATAATAGTATTTTTTATTGTTTCAGGTATTTCATGTTGAAAAATTGCGAAGAAAGGATTTTGTATCAAATTGCCAATGAGAGGAATCATTGGAGTAAGGCTCCAAACCCCCACCATCTCTAATGCCACTAGGAACACTCTAGCACATTTTTCCACCTCTTCTGGTTTTGGTGGTGGCAGCGGCAGCGGTAGTGGTCGAGGTCGTGGAGGCTCTGGTTTGGGAGGACCATTTGGATTCAATGAGAGCTCTCCAGGAAAGCCCAATTCTGGTGATCCTAAATCTGAAGCACCAGAGTTGCCTTCTCCCCCATCTCCGGTTTCTGGTCGCGGACACGGTCGTGGTAGGCCAGCCCCTCCGTCAGGCATGCCTTCTTTCTCGTCATTCATGTCCTCCATAAAACAGCCATCTGCTGGTCGTGGTCGTGGTGGTCCGTTACCATCCCATATCCAACAAGATTCCCAGAAGCAGCCTGATTCTGAGCCAAAGAAACCCGTTTTCTTCAAAAGAGAGGAAGATGATGATTATGTTGGTGGTGGTGCTGGTGCTGGTGCTGGTGCTTCTTCAGATGTTTTGACACCAAAAGCACCAATTTTTAGCAGTAGTGATGGTGAGAGTGATCAAAAGAACCTTCCTGGAGGCATAGTAGGCGTGTTGTCTGGAAGTGGACGTGGGAAGCCCCAGCAGCAGCCTAATCAAAGGACTCAAGTTTCCCAAGAGAATAGGCATATCCGTGCTCAGCGAGCTCCAGGCAGTGGTGTTGGTGATCGTCGTGCTCCTGCTGCTGCTGCTGCACCATCTGATTCTGTGCCTAAGAGACAGCCAATGCAAAGTGTTGATGATGCAGTGAATGTTGCACGGAGGATTCTGTTGCAACGGGATAATGCAGATGTTGCTGGAAGAGGAAGAGGTGGCTTTGGTCGAGGCAGGGGTGGAGGTCGGGGGAGAGGAGGATTTAGAGTGAGTGACTTGGAGGAAAGGGGTGATCGGGATAAGGATGAAGAGGATTCCGCCTCAGAGATGTTTCTTGGAGATGATGCAGACGGCGAGAGGTTTGCCCAGCGGGTTGGGCCTGACATCATGAATCAATTGACTGCAGGTTTTGAGGAGATGGCTAATAGTGTTTTCCCCTCACCATTGGAGGATGAGTATTTGGAAGCATTTGACACCAATTGTGCTGTAAGTGGTTAGCTACCACTGTCATTCTGAATTTGTTGAGAAATGATCAAAAGTAGTTCAATGAATCAAGGTGAAACTTTCCAGCTTAGCTGGATTTATTGGAAGGGCATAAAGAAGTGGATTGAGTTAATTGAATTGTTATTAGGAAACTCGTTGGCCTTGATTCAACTATCTCAGAAGAAATTAAGAACAATGGCTTTCTTAGAGAAAAATTTTAAGCTAACCCTCTGTTCCATGTTTAGTCTGCATATTACAGTATTTGACTGTTCTCTGTTGTTTTATTTTTTTATGGCAGATTGAATTTGAGCCAGAATATTTGATGGGTGAGTTTGATCAGAACCCAGATATTGATGAGAAAGAACCTATTCCACTTCGGGATGCACTCGAGAAGATGAAGCCCTTCTTGATGGCATATGAAGGGATTCAAAGTCAAGAAGAGTGGGAGGTATGCTGTATTAGTAATCTTATCTATGATTGAGGGCTACTAGAAATTACGTAACGTGCCAAAGTTTTGAGTTTTGACAATTAGTTTGGTTTCCAAATTTCTAATAACTCACTTTTTTCCCCTTGATTAATATGTACATTTAGATAACTGCTGTATTACTTCTTTTCCTTTGAAGTAATTGTCTGCTTTATGTTTCTGTATTTATTCACACTTGTTTTTTGCTTCTCTGATATTTATATCCTACTAGGAAATAATGGAAGAGACAATGGCGAGAGTTCCTTTGCTGAAAAAGATCATCGATCACTATAGTGGACCAGATAGGGTAACTGCAAAGAAGCAAAATGAAGAATTAGAAAGAGTTGCTAGCACTCTTCCTAAAAGTGCACCATCTTCGGTGAAGCAATTTACTAACCGTGCTGTCATCTCTCTACAGGTTTGGAAACTGTAACTACTGGATGGCAAGTTACTTTTTGTTTTAGGCATTGAACTGTAGATCCTATTGAGTTTGTCTCTTACAGTCTTACGTTGGTAGTCTCATAAGTTCATATTATGGAATTCATCATAAGTATTTATAAAGAAAGTAATTAGCAAATAATAATAAATGGTTCTAATTGTAGATTTGTAGTACAACCAAAAACATTCTATTAGCTACAAATATAGTAGAAAAGCAATTCGATAGTATATCTTATCCAAAGTCGAATGCAGTAATGGAATCATTTCTCAGCATTTTTGTAGTGTACTGCAGAATGGTTCAAACAATGAGGGTTTTTTTTTTTTTTTTTTCACACTTTTTTTTGTCACACTTTGAAGACTTCTAAGTCCTAAAGTATGAAATATCACCATAGAGATGGTATACATGGTTGATATACAAAGACCAAAATACCATACTTTTCTGAAATGTAAAGTGGGAAAAAACAAGTCTTATTCCAATAAATGGGGTTGGCAGCATGAATTAAATGACATCATTGTGTCATGTCATTTGCCTGAAGTCTATTTGTATTTACATCTCTCTCAACCATCTTATTTCTTAACCCTTAGCCGCTGATGTATTTCTTATTTGATATAACCTCCTGTCCCGATACTTTACTGGTCTTATCCCAACATGTTAAACCACATAATATGTGAATAAATCATCTTTTCAACAATAGGCATCACACCAACTTTCTCACTCATGCCCTCAGACCAATAGACTCCCAAAAGATCTGTTTCTTGTTTTGTTACCACCACTTTTATCGCCTTAGTCGTCTTATACTTTTTCAGTTTTCTCTATTTTTTGTATTCCGTCATAGAGAACAATCTTTGAAATTTCCTTTTACATTCATCTTCTCTTGCATACTTCTGTCCAACCATCGTGATTCTTTATATCTTGTTCCAGTACCTCGTTTCTCCGAAGGTTTCTTTTGCTACTTTTCTGATCACTTCATCACGTATGCCATCTCATCTTATCTTCCTTTTTCTTCTACCTGTTTTTGGAAATCTCTTTATTTCTCACCTTTCATTAGCCACCACCTAATCATTGGGTTCCTTTATTGATGACTTCTTGTCACTTTTTGCTGGAGTCGAAGAGCACACTATTTTTTTGTTCTGTTTTTTGATACAGTAGGGTTACTGTGATTCTTCTTACCAGCATTTTCAACCACATTGACAAAAGAAATTGATTATTTTGCAGTTAGTCCAAGAAAAAATCGACTTACCCACTTTATATGTCAGAAGATGTTTGTCTCGTTTCTTAAAATTGGTGTTTGTTATAGGGAACGCGAAGGTTGAAAAAAAATCCTAAAATTATTTTGCCTTATGTGTTGATTATCTCAAAACCATTTACCTTGTGGATCCCTTCATATCTGCACTCATCCTTCCCCCACATGTCGATTTGAGTCTTCCAAGGAAATCTTGTCTACCAATGGCATGTTTTGAATTAGACCTTGTAGATCTTCCAAAAACTTTGCCTGTGTTGTTTTTCCAAACTGACTTGTGATACATGTGCACTAATCACATGAAAGGCCTCCCCATTAATCATCATTTAGTTGCGATGATTTGATCACCCATCCGTTTAACCTCTTATCACATCAGTCTTCAAATGCTTATCAACAGGAATACCTATTCCATTTCTATTCTTCACAAGTTTATAGCATGTTGCTCTTGGGCAACAACCAAACCTTAGCACAATTCCGTGTTTGATCTATGTCATTGAGTTTCAACAGAGTTTTAGGTAACCTCCTCTTTTATGTGGCTTTGGAACCTACTATGTAAGATACTGACATAAGCCAGAGTTTTGATTAAATGAAAAAAGGACAAGGAATAGAAGTTTTCCTTGGACTTTGAATGATATGTTAATGTTAATCCATACATGATTTTGCATGCGTTTGAATTATATATGTGCAGTATGTATATGACGTATGTCTTTGTTAATGCATAATAATACAAGACTGCAAATCATATGTATGCCTGTGGTGGGGAAATTACATAAATGATGCACCACCATATGTAGCATGCTTGATTCTCTTGCTTTCTATGTAGCATGTTTATGTTAATGTTTGGATTGGAACATGATGATGCAGAGCAATCCAGGATGGGGGTTCGACAAGAAATGCCATTTCATGGATAAACTAGTTTGGGAGGTATCTCAACATTACAAATGATGAGTTATAATTTGCTCTTTTCAATTTTAAACCTTTTACATGATAGATGTCAACTTTTTGAGGTGTACAATGCTATACGGATTAATCAACTTTTGCCTTAATTATCGTTAGTTTATAAGATCTCTCAACACTTGAAAGAAATGGAGAATATTAGACAACTTTGGCCTTGTTTCATTTGAGTTCTTTCTTTTCTTTTAAATAACTGTTACCATTCTTGTAATAATAATTCGAATGATATTTATTATTTATTTTGTAGCATGGTTGCGTGATGTTATTAGACGGATATTATATAATTTTTAGTTTGTTTTAGACTATTAGATGAATATTGAATTTCTAGTATTGTAATCAGCAGCTCATGCATCATATAATTCTTCGTTTGGATAATGGATAAACTACTATGTAAGAGTTCAATGTATTAGTTCAATGTATTTAGATATAAAAGAAATTAGTGAGCTATTTATCCATCAGAAGTTCGAGGAGGTTTCAACTCTATCGGTACATATGGTGGTATAAAAGGATTTTTTTGTTTTCATTTAGTTTCAATATATCAAATATATCTTTGAACGTTTATATATTTAACTTTAGTTCTTTCTCTTTATAAAAAAGGTTATGTTTTACGAATACCTGTTAATAATAATGGATATCAACTTGTCAAGGAAGGCTTCGTGGATTTACATAGTTGAAATGCTAATCTCTTCTTAATATTTGTTTTTATTAGGCATAAAAAAATTCCTTACATGATGTACAAGGTTTAGTCATTAATTTAAGTGTGTTTTTCACCATGAGTCATTTATGACATTGTATAACATTGATAACAATCGTCTAGCCGGTATAATTCGGTATATATGATGAATCTTGATAGGATCTATTCCCTCTAAAAGCATATGATTTAAAATAGGGTTTAAATCAAGTGAGCTGTTAGGATTTCTAGTGTTCTACTAGGGTTTTCAATGCTCTAACTAGGGCTACTAAATTTCGAACCCTTTTTCAGCATCTACTGTTATCAACGATTTTTCTTTAGCCTCTCCTGGTCTTAACTTAGTGACACCATGGAGATAGAGTAGGGGAATCTCATCATCATATTTTGGAGAATGAGAAGGAGGATGAAGGATTAATTTGTTTGTAGAAGGATATTTCTAAAAGAATGGATGCTTGTTCTAAAGTCTTATTGGAAGGTTGTTTGGCGAAAACAAAATCCTTCTCGCTTGGCACCTTAGACAACGTAGTACGGGTTATTTGGGGGAGACATGCTAGTTTCAGTGTAACTAACTTGAGAAATCACTAATTTAGAGATAAATATTGATTTGGTCGTCTTTAATCCCCTTTTTTTTTTAATTTAAAATGGTTGTTAACGTTGCATTTCGAATTAAAATCGTCCTTTTAAAATTTTTGATGATGAGGACGAGGATCCTGAGGAGTGTTTGGATGTGATTAAGATTTCTTCTAACAACGATAATTGATGTTTGGGAGTTGAGAATGTGACTTTTGGGATTTTTTTTTTGTGTTAGTCTAACTTTTGTGTTTAGTTAGTCTTTCATTTTTTATTAGACTCACTGAGAGAGTAAAATGTATATAGTTGACTAGGCTAATTTTCGAGCGTCAGCCTAAGGCCTTCTTATATGGACCAGGATTTGGAGTGTTGATTATGTATATAGTAACAAGATGTGAAGAGTTGTACGTTAACTTATGATATATATGACAATATATATAGTATGTATGATGTATGTTATTTCTATCTCTGATATTTATGTTATTTTGTCGTACTTATTTAACTATTTTTTTTTTTTTTAAAAAAAGTTTTTCAAAAATTCGTTCGCACGCTAATATGGTTACAGGCTCAATAATAAATATTTAGTTAATTTAAAAAAAAAATTAATAACACTTAATTTTCAGTATATGACATACTAAAAATTAGATTATTACATTAAACCGTCGGACACTTTTAGACAGGGCTCCATTTGATTATATATTGAAACAAGAGAGCCTGAAAAGGCTGAAAGACACATACATATCAATAAAATTGTTTTATTACCAGATTATTGTTTTTTTTTTAAATATATTTTTATTTATTTGGTCTTATAAAAACAATTTCAATTTAAATGTTGTTATCAATACAATACATTTTGCGTAGAAACCTTTTCTGTTTCTTTGGTCTTATATTGCCCTTACAAAATCAAAAATAGTAAATGGTCAATTTCGTTTTTAAAATTAATTTTTTAAAAATTTTTTTAATCAAATTCATTTTTTAAATATTTTAAATTAATTATATTAGTACTTTTATCATTTTTGTTACTAACAATATTAACATTTATTGATTTGACCCGTTAAGTTATACTATAGTGACTATAGTACCACTTAACAATCCTAATTAACCGTTATATGATAAATTTATATAAATAGATTAAATTAATTTTAAATTGAGAGAGATCTTGAAACATTAAAATTCTTTAATTTAAAATTAATTTAATTTAATTTTATAAATATATTATATTAATAATTAATTAAAATTATTAAATGTGTATTGTGAATTTGTAGTGTCACTTAACATATCATTTATTTATATTTTTCAATGATTAGTTTGAAAAATAAATAATATTTCAATGGCGAATTTTACCACTTACTTAAATTAGAAAAGGTAATGTCTATTTTTGATCTTTGATATCTGAGTCAATATGACTTTTAAGTTTTCAAAATGACAAAACTAAGTCTTCTATTTTCAAAAATGTGTCTTTTATTTATTAGTTCCTGAAGTACTTCGTCTTATAACTATTAACGAGGTACTAATATGAATGCCATGCTAATGCGAGCTATAATAACTAGTTGACATTGTATCTTTTTAATTGTGGTCAATATCATATTTAAAATTGGTTTATGTAATTAATCTCCATCAATTTTGAATATTATATTGATTAAAATTAAAAAAAATCTTATATTATTGACGGATGTGAGAGAAATTTGACCAGGGACTAATAAAAGTCGCATTTTCCAAATGTGGGGTACTTATTAATATACAATTTTAAAGTGTTACGGAACAAATTGATTCATCAAACTAATTTTAAGGCGTCAAAATCAGTATTACTTCCGAAGGTCGTTTATTAACTACAAAAAATTGCAACAAAAGCAACAATTTTATATGCGGGAAGCCACTTATAGATACAAATTTCGAATTTTTTAAATAAATAAAATAAATTTATTATTTTTACATATATATTTTAAAATTAATTATATTTTTTTATTCTATTACTTATTTCGTTTATGTTACAAAAAAATTGTTCGCAAATGAGATCAATATCGTTTATATTGCAAACCTTTTTTGTAAAAATAATTAATGAAATAAGTAATGAAATGCACAATGTAGTATAAATTATATGTAACAAAACTATATTATTTATTTTATTTGTAGTATAAATTATATGTAAACAAAATAAGTAATGAAATGCATAATGTAATTAACTTAAAAATACATAGATGTGAAAATGATGAATTTATTTTATTTATTTAAAATTTTATTAATATATTTGATGAAAAAAATTGAAAAATTAATATATTTGATGAAAAAAATTGAAAAATAAAGTTTATTTTTTTCAAAAAGAATTTTGAATTACCTTCCATTCACATATCAATCCAACTCGATGTAAATATATGAAAATAAAAAAACATATATATTCAATTCAATTTCATTCGATTCTTTTAGTTACAGATCGAATCAATATTTTAGTCAAATTCGATTCAATCCGAATCATGTGTATAATTTTAGTTGTTTTGTTATAGTTTTAACTCTTGCGAATTTTTTTTATTTATTGTGAGTTTTAAAGTATTATTTTTGACTCAATGTTTGGGTTCTTAATATTTAAATCATCTTATTTAAGTTTTTAACGTTTTAAAATTAGTTTAATATTGTCCTGTTTTTAGGGATCTGTTAATTTTGAGAATCCAAAATTATAATGAGTATTTTAGTCATTTTTTGTAATAGGAATATTATAGTTATTTTTTATAAAAAATATTAATTTAGATAAATTAAAAATTTGATTCATCAATTTTTTAGCCAAATCGATTTGTCTAATCTAATTATAATAGCAATAATACAATTTAATTGATTACATATATTAAAATTTAATTATTAAAAAATATTTTAAAAAAATATTTTAAACATTAAGTAACTCTTATAATAAAA